>NC_052356.1:64995940-65061877 GCF_009727055.1 Benincasa hispida | reverse complement strand
CAGCATATGCTTTTTAAACAATTTTAACTCATTCCGTCTAAAAGTGGTCAAGCCCCCTCAGTTTCAGTGCCAGTAGTCCACCCTAATGCATATTACCTGTAAGGAAAAGTCAGATTAGGATAAGAGACTAAGTTACCTTATCCTCTTACAGGAAATCAAATAAAGAAACGTGCAAAACTGCCATCCTTTAGGGGGACGCTACCAGGGTGCCTCGAGGCGATGTGCAGTAACATTATTCAACCTAATGAGGGAGACCGAGGGATATGCTGTCGCACTTCCCGCTTCCACTTACTATGAACATTCTCTCCATCTACCTTGATATTGACCTACCCAAACACCATCCGTTATGGGGACACTCCAAAGGTGCTGCGAGGCCAAGGATAGATCTCACGGTGTGGACTTTAGAAGAAAAGTGAAAGGTTTAAGTGAAGCATCTTATGCCCCAAGTACCTCCCACTGAATGTTCTACCTAGGGATTCATTAATCTAGACAATTCGGCTACTAATTTTAGTCTAAGTGGTCTTTTTAAAGCCTGCTCATAAACAACGTTTGTTTATGAAATATAAACAAGTTCAACATTTAAACACTTTAATGGACCGTCCTTAACTTGCATGCATGCATCAAATCTGTCTAATTCACCTTTCCAAGTAAATTCCCAGGTAAGGGTGTTACGTTTCCGTCAACTTAAATACCACAACCTAGACAAAACTCGCCTTAGACAAAAGGTCCCTTATAGATAGATTTGCTACACTTTAACCTTTTATTAGCCAATTTAATCCTATTAAACTGATTAAAAGATTAAAGCCTTAGGGTTGCTAATCATATTAGAACCGTGATCTTAGGTCTATGTGATCCAAGTTTTAAACATTTTAAAACCATGAATTAAACCTAAGTGAGCATGCATGTATTTCTCATTTCTTTTAGTTCTAATTTCTTTTTAACTCTTAAAAGGACACAACTAAAAAAAATTTGCGCATAACGAGACGTTTATAACAATTATAAAGTAACCTATGTGCCATGCTTCATGCAATGTCCGGTCATTACTATATAACTTTTATATAACGCGTAATAACCAAGCAAACATGATATCATTCACCCTTATACTATAACAATTATAATATAAAGTTGATGCATGTCAATGCTTGTTATGCATGCATAAATATAACTCTTATATTATATGATGCATGAGTATGCTCTTACATAATTAAAATCATGCTTCTCTAAATTATAACAATTACAATAAAGAGATGATGCATGATCAATGCATAACCTAAGATGGGATTTACTATATGTGCATACCATATGACATATGAAACATACATCGCATATATTAAACAAATAGATTAATGGACCGGGATGAGCCTTTAAAACAAAAAATAACCGGAATGAATAACCCTATCTATTACATTTTTCATCAAGCAAACCGGTTCACATGCGAACCTAGTCTTGAACCACAAGGAGGTCTCCATCGTGTAGCAATCTTTAGCACGTAGACGATCATTCAGTGCACACTAGACAATAGGAATATTAGCAAACGATCACGTAGGTGATGACGAGGCTGTGAAGCCTGATCGTCCATGCAATCGTGACTTTCCATTTCTTCTTCGGGAATTGAATGACTTCTTTCTCATAGAAAAGATAAAAACATGGAAAATCGCTCCGGAACTCTTTCTCTTTCTTCTCCTTCACTCATTCTCATTCTCTCTGGAAGTCTTCCCCTTATCCATCTGTTACCTTTCTTCCGAAACAGATTCTATAATATCATATATTACATCTCCTCTAAAACGAGGGACTTCGAAAGTTATTTGAAGCATTGATGAAGAAATTTCACATTCCAAGTCAAATGAAATCAAGATAGTTTCAGAATGTGTTAAATTGCAAAAACCCGGGATAAAAGGCTGGTCCCAACCCGTCTACCAATGTCATTTCATGAAGACTGGAGATGGAGAGAAAAAAGTAAGTAAGCGGGGTTATTTCTTTCTTCCTTCCTGCATTCATGCAGCAAGATTCAGATTGAATGGACATAGAGGGAACGAGGTCTAGTTTCGTTTTCAGGGTGAAAGCCTCGAAATCGTAGCGCGACGATAGGTAAACAATTTACCTTGAGTTACTAAGCGATCTTTTAGTTAGTTACTAAGCGATGAAGCTTGCTGACCTAAACGATCATCTAGCACGCTTTAAATAATACGCGAGTGTCTGATCGTCTAATTGATGCGTGCAACTTGGTAAATGATTTACCTTGCGATGCTAAGCAATCGTTTAGTCAGTTACTAAGCGATGAAGCTTGCTGACCTAAACAATCATCTAGCTCGCGCGCGCATTAAATGATACTCAGCGATCGTGTGCCCGATCGTCAACCCAATACGACCAACTCTTGATCGCATACCCATCGTTCAACCGATGCATTCAACCACGATCACATAGTCCTTCATCTTCACGATGCGATGGATAGCGATCGCATAAAACCTTTTTCTGCACAATGCGATCAACCCTAGATCATCTCTTTCCTCAAAGAGCCGCAACCTTTGCCTAGAACTTCGACAAATGACTCAAGACTTCAAACACTTTGAATACAGACTCGATTACAATTATATATGCCCAAAAGCGCAGGGGCCTTTACATACAACCGCAAATGTAAAAGGAATTATACAGACTGAGGCAATTCATCCCGAAAACATCCATTAATCCAGCACATCCACAACAGTATTAACACTTAAAATAGCGTAGAAATGCACCCATCATGAATGTAAATTTTATTTCGTTGTAACAAATGAAATCAGAGTATCAGAAACCTGGCTCTGATACCAATTGAAGGATCTCATTCTGAGAGTTCCATGAGCGGGCTTAGATCGCTCTGATTTCATAGTGACCGAAACATAAACAATATACATTCCATACTAACAGTTATCATATTAAACTCATCAACGGCATGCTCAGAATACAATAAAACATAGGGAAAAGAGGTTCATACCAAAGGAAGACTGTCTTCGTATGTGTGAACCCAAAGCAACGAAAAACTTCCCACCGATCTACCAGCACCTGGTGAGTCTGTCGACTGTTATTGCACGATCCGAACGTACACAAAGAAGGCCACAGGGACAACACCACCACAAAGGAAACCTGGGTATCCTCGGCGTAAAAAACCCAAAGAGTGGGCTCTAGTGAGTTGGTAGAGGACGGAGGAGAAGACATCGTGTAGACAATAAGCGCGCGCGAGAAGAACTCTACTATCGTATAACGGAGACGCTTATCGTATACTAGAGCTACACGATCATTTAGGAAAAACTGAACGATCATTTAGGAAAGAGGTATACGATCGTTTGGAGAACGCGTGAACTAGACAATCGTTTAGATGAATGAGCTTCTATTATATAGGCTCTCACGATCGCTCTTTCACGGATTCTTTTTGGGCGCAGGCAATGAGAATGTACGATTGAATTAATTCTTCAAATGAAAACGATTTTCAAAACTTTAACCCGCCGGTTACCATAACCTTCGTGGCCCCATCTTCCCATGTCCGAACGTGGATTAATTGGTTAATTATTAAATAATTAATCAATTAATTTAATTAATAAATATAATCATATTATATTTATATCCTATAGTTTAATATCATATATCTATTATAGTATTTTTCCTCTACTTGATATAAATCATATTTATATCTAATTTCCTCCAAAATAATGTATCTCATATATTTAGCCAATTATATCATATATAATAACCAGTCCAATTATATCATATATAATGAACTTCCTCTTGTCAATTTGAACATTTCAAATTAACCCAAACACTGGTTCTTGACTTTATCCAAGCTACCCAGGTGACCTAATGGACCCGTGGCTTGAAGCTCCAACGGTACGTGAATAGTTGACTAAACTCTTTAGCCACGAGATTCACCATCCGTTAACTGTCAGTGATTCCACTAAAGAGCAATAACTGAACTCTTCTTACCACTGATATATTTCTGTGTCCATTGGATATAACCAATCATGAGTACGATGACCCTTCACAATTGCTCATAAGTATAGCTGGGCCAATTTATCGTTTTGCCCTTGTAGTTGCATCTCACTCCTTAAGTACCACTGATTTCTTTAATGAACAATACAATATAGTCTAACTATGTGTGAACACCTCTCGAGCCAAGAGAAGGTATGTGGCGCCACATCGTTCAAGTCCCGGAATCAGCCCTCAAGGGAGCCATCTATCTACTTACTCCTGCCTCGGGGAAGAAGTGAATTCCATCTTGTGTAGTTGAGTTCTCAACTCCCAAATTGGACGAATCCCCAATTTGGTAGGTTTGATTCGGCGAATTGGCCATTCGCTTCCATACAAATCAAAGGACCACCCTCAATGGCAGGAGTTCCCAACTCACTCAGGATTGAGGTCATGTTATCTATGGTCATCCTAGTGAAGTGAAGTCTTTGTCATGAACGATGTTATATAACGAGACATTAACACTTCGTGGTCAGGTCTTATACAAACTCTTTGTATAGGACGCCCCGCTCGCATGTCCCCAACAGGAATGATCAGGATCAGATCATCTGTGGCAAGTCACAACACTTGGGGCCATTCCACAAAGCGGGCCGCATCCGTAGCATTACCAGGATAAGGTTTCCCTCCTATATCCATATACTATAGACCATTTTGGTTATCACTCAAGACATGATCCCCTTGTATGTCACCACATACATGCTTGAGTCACATACAAATGACCAGGGATTTTATGTTTATTGGTTTGTGGTAAAGCAAATAAAACAAATAACCGAGCAAAAAAAAAAAGAGGTGAAGTAAATATCATATATTAACAATCACAGGTGTTCGTATATACTGTTTACAAACTATAGAACACGAGACTTTAGGGCATTAACCCCAACAACATGAACCTCGTGTGACATCTAGTTTCGCAATGACACTTCAAAGGTTTAGGACAAAAGTCGCTGAAGGGAGGTCAATTATCCCTCCTTTGAATTGAGAAGTTCTTAACCACTCATTAATACTAGTACAACTCTTGCTTCTATAACGACTAGCCATCATTGATTTGGTCAAGAGATCATTAACTTACTTAACAACCTTCCGTAAGTGTAGCTGATAACGGGCAGAAATGCACGTTATCATAGTGCTAAGTTCTTAAACAATGTTGGATTGCGTTGATGAAATATATTACTTTGTGTCCATTAAGCATCAATTTTGTAATATTGCGGTCGCATGTGTTCAGCGCATTAGAACAGTTGATTTTTGTATTTTTGTGCAGAATTATGCATTAACGCAATGGAAAAATTGTGATCATAGGAATTCATTAGTCGAGCGCAACTTCACCGCAAGGCTTTGTGTTGATCGTGCTTGCAAACATTCACCCAAGAAAGATCGCCGCAACTTGGTCAACGCAACATGGTGAGCGCATCTGGGTGAAAGCCCAATTAAGAGCAATGGGACAGAAAGCTGATGACAGTCGAATCCAAATTAAGTTGACAGCCGATAATGGTCACAAAGTACATTCAACTTTATCGGTAACAATCATTCGACGCGTCAATCAGGAATTAAAGTTGTCCCATCTGTACAACCGGGAGAGAGGGGCCGCCTTTCACCATGGATGCTCTATAAATACCAAGTGCATTCTTCAGAAAGGGGGGTCACCATTTTTACAACCAGTTGCTTCTGTTCATAATTTCCTTTCCATTTTAAGGCGGAGCAAGAGAAGAGTGGTGGCGCCAGAGATTGCTCAGGGAAACTCGAGAAAGAACCTTGGGCATAAGAGTAGAGAGCGGGCCGACTCTCGCGAGAGTGAGAATATCTTTAAAGCACGAGTAGAAATAGTGTAAACACCTGGCAGCAAGAAATTGCTACCAGGCTCTTTATTATACTTGCATTGTTATTTGTACTTCATCTTCATATCTATTCAATGGAAGTTCTATTTCTACATCTACTCACTCTCTTAATACGCATGAGTAGCTAAACTAGTTGAATGGGTTGAGAAGAATTAAGCTAACCTGACCTAAGAAGTTCATTGCTTGCGATTGTCTTGTTTTATGTTGTGCAAAATACCCTTTAGAGTTACTCGAGAGAAAGTCTAAAGAAAGAACCTAATATCTTGAGAGAGCTAGGTTAGAATCTGGGCTCGAAAGAGCAAGATTAGGCTTGCATAAACAAGAGATAGGGACTTAGAGATAAGCTCTATTTGTCAACACTGCATCGCATGCACCCTAGGAATAGGTATGATATTATGTGGTCCCATATTTGTGTGAATGTCATTTCGTCATCGCATAAATAGCAATAGAGGTTTATGTGTAAACCCTGTAGACTTATCGCATATATATCGCATGCGTTCTAGTCTTAGAAGCCGTGGTATTCACATTGAGAGGTGGTTTACTGTTGTATGCATGTTGCATGATCGCAAGCATGAATGCATTCTAGAGAGTGTTAGCCGAAACCCTTCTCAACCCGTTCACTGCATATTCATCGCATTTCCCGTTTACCAACTCTTTTCAAACTTCGCCACATTTGTTATTTATTTTTCATCAATGCAAACAACAAACCAACACTTTATTTATTTACCCGGTTACCGTAAAGTTTTCATCAAAATTACCAACGCAATCTATTTTCACAAGTCCCTGTGTTCGACCCTAGACTTACCAAGAAACTCAGAGGAATTTACACTTGAATTCCGCTGGGGAAACTTGAGTGCACAACGCAATTCCATCAGTGAATATCATCCAGATTTCCACTACATAAAATACTGCATCAAGTTTTTGGCGTCGTTGTCGGGGACTTCGGCAAGATAGTTTGCTAACAGTAATTTTTTTTGTGATTTCTTTGCAGAACTCTCAATCTCTAGTGAATTACGACCCGGAGATTGAGAGGACTTTTAGAAGAAGATTAAGAAACCGCCAACAACAACAAGAAGAAACACCAAGAATGGCCGAACAACGGGACGCAAGGGTCGCTAACGCAAATAATATCATGCCCAACCCCATCCTTCTGGCGAATGACCGCAATAGACCCATCCGGGACTATGCATCACCTAATCTCTACGATTTCTCTCCAGGAATCATGAGGCCGATGCTTGATGGATCGAGGTTTGAAATGAAGCCGGTAATGTTGCAGATGATCTAGGCTGCTGGGTGATAACTTGTAGAAATACAAGTTTTTTATACTGTTTTATTTAGATATTGTGGCAAAAAGAAAGAAGGGCTGTGTCGATAGTATAGAAATTGGCTAAGAAATGCGAGAATTATAAATTGTCGTCAATACACCCACTAACACCATTGCAATGATAGAATAGATGTTTCAATTTCTATTTTGCAAGAAATTAGTCACCGCATGTGATAACTTGTAGAAATACAAGTTATTTATGCTGCCTTATTAAGATATTGCGGCCAAAAGTGAAGGAATATGCGTCGATTGTATGAAAATTAGCTCAGAAATACAATAAATATAAATTATTGCAATTACACCCACTAACATCATCAAGATAGTAGAAGAGGATATTTCTATTATGTTTTGCATGAAACCAAGTCACCACTTGCGATCAAGGCTCAGCGAGAAACTGAACAACCCATCTCTATCACATTGCACCCGTCAATCAACAATGAAGAGACGATTAATGCAATGATGGTGCAATGCGACAGTCAATCCCAAGCTAAATGTCAACCACATGCGGTAATAAAAACAACACCGCATTCGAGCAACCGATCGAAAGATGCAGCTGAGCAACGCAAACGCGGAGGATTGTTACACGTGTACAACTAACTGTTGTACAGATTTGATGGTCTGATTGCATAATAGAAGGAATATTTATTCCTCCATCTTCGGAATTTCCATAACAAGAAGTGGGGTCTATAAGCTAAGAGTCAAAGCTTTTCACCTATAAATACCCCCATAGAATTCAGAGAAGATATACTTGATACGGGGATAATTGATACGAGGGCTAATTGATGCTAGATTATGGAGAGAAAGGCTGACCTGAGTATTGATCGGAAGAAATCTAGGAAGAGAAGAGACAAGGCCGAGAGGTGAGTCTCAGTGCGATTTTGCCAGATCCCCGCCGTGAAGCTCTGTGCTTAGATCCCTATTATCAGTTGAGCAAGCCTGAGAGGGAAGCTCATCCTTCCACATGATCCATCCAGGCCGACAAGCAAATCTCCATCCAGATCGGCGATAAGACGTTGGCATTTATTTGTATTTGTTTCTAACTCTATTCATCAATTGTATTTCATTCTCTTAATCTCTTCATTCACCAATCATGTATCAGACGTTAAATAGTTTTATTGAATGTCTTGATCACTTTCATTTCCACTTTTCTGTCTATTTCCGTTCCTCCATTAATCGTTTTCTCCATGAAGTTTTCTTAATACCTTGGTAATTAATATGGATTAAACAAGTAACTTAATCTGTGTTAAAGAGATAAATGCGTTTAGCTAAGGCATGCTAGACGGCATATTTACCTGTGAGAGCAGAAGTGAAGATGTCATTTTGATCTATCGAGAGAAGGTTAAAAGAATGCGTTAACTAAAGTAAGTAGTACTTCCAGAGATGGAAGAAACCTTGCGTTCATTACATTCGTCCCTATTTCACCATAGAGATGTGGGAATGCGGCCGATCACCGAGAGGTGTACACGAAGGGAAAAGCGGAACAGTATTTATATCTTTAACGCAATTAAGGAACTTGCGTTGTTTATATTAGTTATCTTTTCTCTTTTTGATTCGCACATAAGACTTGTCACCGCATTACAAAATCTTTGCATAATCTTCACAGCTAGCCTTGACCTCAGTATCTTGTATCATGAAACCTGTATCTTGTATCATCTTAGTTTAGATTTACTTTATCGCAATTTACTTTAACGCAATTTATTTTATTATCGCATTTTTACCGCTTTACTTTACTTTATCGCATGTTTAATTACTTGTACACAAAACTCTTTTATAAATTGAAAAAAAACCCTTTGGTCGCATATATCACAAACATAATGCAATAACCTCAAATAGTCCCTGTGTTCGACCTCGGATCACACCGAGAAACTTGCAGTAAAATTATACTTGGTTTCAATGCACAACATACTACAGAACATGCGTTAATAACACATATCTAGAAGTAGTATCACATATATCATATAAAATCTGTCATAAGTTTATGGCATGGACGTTGCATTATAATACTAAATTTGTGTTACAAGTTTATGGTGCCATTGTCGGGGATTGGTTAACGGTTTATTGTTTGAGTGTGTTTTGTGGTCTTTTGCAGGACAGATCTCGTTGTACTGGCTGTTCAATGCGGAGAGCAGCTTGACGGTTTATGAGTACTGGTGCTGAACCAGAATTCGAAGCTGACCCTGAGATCGAGCGTACTTTTCGCGCATGGGCACGTTCAGAATCAGATAGGCAAAAGAAAGCGCGAGTATGACAGATAATAACGACAATGGGTTCCCGTAGTAAATCAAGAGGCTGTTAGGCCAGTGCAGGATCCTGTTTTTCCCTGGAATGCTGATCGCAACATCCCCATGAGGAATTATGCGGTATCCCAACATGTATGATTTTTTCGCCTGGGATTTCGAGGCCTACTGTTGAGAAGAATGCAAGGTTCGAAATAAAGTCGGTCATGCTACAAATGATCTAAATGCAGGGCAATTTGAGGATTTGCAAGGTAAAGACCCGCATGCCCACTTGACCAGCTTTGTAAAATGTGGCGGCAACTTCTCACTACCTGTCGTTACCCCAGAGAGTATTAGACTGTATTATTTCCCTTACACCTTAAGGGATGAAGCCAAGATTGTGGGCTTCCACTCACTAAAGCCAAACGAGATCACATCATGGGATTAACTGTGGGGGCGATTCATGAAGAAGTTCTTTCCCGTGGCCGTCAACGCATGGCAACAAAAAGATGTGCCTGAACTTTGAACAAATGAAGAATGAGACCCTGAGCACTACCTTGGGTGCGATTAGAAGATTGGTGAAAAAATGTTCACATATCGGGATACCCGATTGCATTTTGATGGAGACCTTTTATAATGGCCTGAATAGATCGATGCATGTTGTTGCTGACGCCTCTGACAGCAGGACGGTTTTTGGACAAAACGTATATTGAGGCTAAAGTCATCCTTGATCGCATTATCGCAGAACATGGATGACTGGATTGATGATGGCTATGGAGGCCGAGGCACCGAACGAAGAAAGAACGAAACTACCATTGTCCCTACGGAGATAATGACTACACCGGCTGCTCAGATGGCCATGGTGACCTCGATCCTTCAATCGATGGCAATCAATCAAGGAGCCATCTCCCAACAATCAGCTAAACCTGCTAGGCCAGCTCAAGTGGCCGCAATAAGTTATGTTAATTATAGAGGAGCTCATGTAGCAAAAACGTGCCCATTAAATCTTCAACAAGTATGCGCCATCCAAAATAACCCCT
The DNA here is from genome assembly GCF_009727055.1 of Benincasa hispida. NCBI lineage: Eukaryota > Viridiplantae > Streptophyta > Magnoliopsida > Cucurbitales > Cucurbitaceae > Benincasa > Benincasa hispida. The sequence continues at coordinate 65,051,469 of NC_052356.1, read as the reverse complement.
TTAGTAAAACCTACAATCCTGGCTGGAGGAGCCATCCTAACTTTGGTTGGGGAGGAAATTCTAACCAGGGGGGCCAATCAACCATCAGAGTGGCAGTCGAGGAAATCCTTCTTTTCACCATAACTTGAACAAGGGGCAACCAAGGCAATCGCATAACCAGCAACCCTCATCTTCAAACACCTCTGGAAGCTCATTGGAGGCCTTGCTGAAACAATATATGGACAAAAATGACGTAGTAATGCAAGCGCAGACATCTTCAATTCGAAACTTGGAGATTCAAGTGGGCCAACTGGCATCTGAGCTGAGAAATAGAGCACCAAGAACATTGCCCAGCAACTCAGAAGCCCTGGGATCCAATGGAAAGGAGCAATGTCCCTAGAACATTAGGCAAGTAAGCTGGACCGCCTGCAGAGATGTGGATTGTGCTCATTCAAAGAAATGCATCTTCCAGTCCATATCTCACATCTATGTTTAATGCTTTCTTTAAATTCCTGTCTTATTGAATTCCTGCCTTAAAGAAATGCATCTTCCGGTCTATATCTCGTGGTATATGCAACCAGGTTTTTCAATCTTTAAAGAGTGTTTGTACAAGTATATAAAATTTATGGTAAAGTAAAGGAAAGTAGTAAAATGCGATAATAAAATAAGTACAGTAAACCTAAGCTAGATGATACAAGATACAATCTTCATGATACAAGATGTTGGGGTCCAGGCTAGCTGTGAAGGTTATGTAAAGAACATGAAATGCGGCGAAAAGTCTTATGTACAAACAGAAAGAGAAAGATAACTAATATAAACAGCGCAAGTTCTTAATTGCATTGAAATTATAAGTACGGTTCCGCTTTTCTCTTGGTGTACACCTCTCATTGATCGACCGCGCTCCCACATGTCTGTGGTGAATCAGAGACGAACGTAATGAACACAAGGTTGCTTCCATGTCTGGAAGTATTACTCGCTTTAGTTAACACATTCTTCTAACCTTCTCTCGACAGATCAGAATGACATCTTCACTTCTGCTCTCACAGGTGAAGATGCTATCTAGTATGCTTTAGCTAAACGCAATTATCTCTTTAACACAAGTTAAGTACTTGTTTAATTCATATTAACTACTAGGGGATTAAGAAGACATCATGGAGAAAGTGATTAGCGGAGGAACGGAAGTAGATAGAAAATGGAATATGAAAGCAATCGAAACGTTTAATATGTCTATTAAGCGTTTGATACATGGTTTGTGAATGAAAGGATAAAGAAAGTGAAATACAATGATGAAAAGAGATAGAACAGATACAAACAAGCGCCAATGTCTTGGCACCGATTAGGGTGGAGATCTGTTTGCCGGATTAGATGGATCAAATGGATGGATGAGCTTCCTTCTCAGGCTTACTGAACCAGTAGCAGGGTTCTCAGCACAAAGCTTCTTGGCAGGTATTTGGCAGAATGAAACTGAGACTCACCTCTTGGCCTTGTCTCATCTTCTTCCCAGATTTCTTCAGTTAAGCACTCAGCTCAGCCTTTTCTCTCAACACTTTAGTAGCAATCAGCCCCGTATCTAATAGCATAAGTTTTCTTTGAAATCTATGGGGTATTTATAGGTGAGGATCTTTGACTCCGGCCTTGTGGTCCCAACTTGTTGTTATGAAAATTCCGAAGATGGAGGGATATTATTCCTTCTGTTATGCAATTAGATCGTCAATTCTACACAATCGTTAGTTGTACACGTGTCTCAATCCTCCTCTTTTGCGTTGCTCAGCTGCATCTTTCGATCGTGAGTTTGCATGCGGTGTTGTTTTTATTCCCGCATGCGGTTGAAAGTCAGCTCTGGATCGACTGTCGCATTGTGCCGTCATTGCGTTAATCGTCTCATCATTGTTGATTGACAGGCGCAATGTGACAAAGATGCATTGATCAGTTCTTCTTGAGCCTTGAGTGCAAGCGATGACTCGGTTTCCTGCAAAATAGAGTAAAATCTCCTTTGCTTCCATCTTAAAGACGTTAGTGGGTGTAATTGCGATAATTTATAATCATTGTATTTTTGAGCTAATTTTCATACAATTGACGCATATTCACTATCTTTTGGCCACAATATCTAGATAAGGTAGTATAAATAACTTGTATTTCTACAAGTTATAATCTAACCTTCCTTCCTTATAAGTGGAAATCCAATTCCGTTTTGTCTTCTGAGGTCGGGCTAACTAATGAAAGTGCAACGCCCGGTTCAGCGATACATTCATCATATTTTCGAGGCGAAGTAAGGGGGTGAGAAAAACGGGAGTTGGAGACGCTATAGGAGTTCAAATAGTGTGATTCCGAGTAAAGTCAAAGGGGTAAGAGGGTAGCAAAGTTCGAAAATTCATCACACCCCCAAATTTAGATATATGCTTGTCCTCAAGCATATCTTCTACTTAGGCAATAAAGCTTAATTCCTATCCTATATTTTTGTGTCGATTGATTGCTCCTAATGTTACACTTAGACACATTACTTAACATCACAATTTCCTTCTTTCCTTGCTAATTCTTAACAAAGCCCTACTTTATTCTTCTATATAACAAAATTCTACTAAAAAATGCTTTTCTAATTTTTAAAAATAGAATGTTTTTCTCTTCTTGTGAAAAAAACTCGATGTATCTATATGTGGTGATCAAAACTTTGAGTTATTTATTTAGAGACTATTGGTCGTGGTTACACTCTTCATTTTCTTTTTTTTCTATTTCATATTTTATTGTTCATGGAAACCCACCTTCGTTTTGGCTTGCTCTTACGGGTGTTATACGAACATCTAACTATGAGCAGGCTCCTTTCACAACTAAACTCTTATCAGGTTGGGAATATTTTAAGGGTTTCCCTTGCGTTGACATTGGAGCTTTGTATGAATTTTTTTTTTTTGAAATTATGAATATGAACGCATTTTCTTAAATACTGCATATTCTTGATCTCATCTGCTCAGATCTTCCCCACCCCCAAATTTAAAGATGAGCAAGGTCCTCATTGCATTGTTTGGATAGACTAGACAAACACTTAGAAGAAAATTTCAAAAAGAAGGTTTGAGCAAAACTTTGAAAGATAAAAGTTAAAGTACTGCTAAGCTAAGAATTAACTAAGTGTTAGTCAGATTTCAAAAAGAAGTGTTAGTCAGAATTAACTAAGTATGGGAAATGTTTCTAAGTACAAACATATATTACATCATAGAAACGCAATGAAGAGCACAAAAGTAAAAGATTGAGAATATCGCAAGTATTGACAAAGGATGATAAAGAAAAAGGCACAGGCAAAAATGGAGTGAATATGTACTCATTGTATTGAATATTAACAAAGTATACAAATTAACGCATCAAAGAAATAGGTGATGAGGTTGGGACAAGGAGGAGATTGGTAAAATGTTAGTGAAGAGGGGAAAATGGTTCCGCTGGTGGACTCGGAGGGTTTGGAGGGCAAATGACTAAGGGAAGAGGGTTCATAGGTACTGGATCTTGCGTTGGTGACTCCAGGACCTTCTCTTTTCCCTTGTCTTCTCTGCATCATCTTTTTGACCTAGGTTCTTGTGGTGCATTCAAATCGATCACGGGCCTCTTTGCTGGCATCTCGGGGCAATGTGGGGAGTCTTTGAGGAGCAGCTTAAGATTTTTATGTTGATGAGGCCATGGACTTCTAGCATGGGCTCCTCATCAATGCCTATGCCTATAGACAGGCACAAACTTGAAACGATCCACGGGAAGAAGTACTACCCCCGGATATGCCCCACCAATGCTCTGATCTGCCTTGCGATCAATTGCCCCATGTCAATAGGAATGCTGCGTGCGATGCAATATATGGCCATGACCCGATCCCTTGATACAGTTTTTTCATGCGTTGTTGGGATCAGCCGCTTCTTGACCAAGTAAACCCAGAGCCTTCCCTCCGGAAGCAAAGTCTTGGCCTCCAGAGTGTGGATACCTTTGAGCGAAACCGACCACTTCGTGCCCGGTTGCGTTAATATCCTCAATGCATCTTCCATCTGTTGCTTCGTGGGATCATCAATAATCTTATTCCCTAGTGCATCAGGGTTGTCTTTCATCTGTTAAATTTCGTTGATGTCCCTTGCGCTGAAGGATACTGATTCTCCTTTAAAGGTCACCGCATCCTTGTTTCCATGAAGACGCCCGTGATAGAAGTCCTGCACCACCTGAGGCACAATGATGGATGGGCACTGGCAGAATGTGTCCCACTCATGTTCCACAATCACGCTCGTGATCAGGTCAGGTAGTGGATTCGGTGCAGGAAAGAAGCCCATCTCAATCAACATATCGTCATTCTCCTTTTTCCTTGATGAACGCTTCCTGGCCAGTGCAGGTTCACTGCTCTCCGCAATTGCCTTGCCTTTTTCCTTAGCCAGAGTAAGGCGGGCTGCTTTTTTTTTCTTTTCCCGCTCCTTGCACTGTTCTTCCTTCTCGCGTTCTGCGAGTTCTTTTTCCTTCTTCTTGTATAAGCGCCGCTTATTGGCTTCGTGCTTTTTCCTTTTCTCTTCATTCAATAATCTATCCTCTTCTTCTTTCTTCCTTATCTCTTATTCTTCTTCTTCTCTTTCTTCTCTCGCAAATTCTTCTTCACATTGCTCAGAGGCCAGGAACAAATGTTGTTCCTCCTCACGCTTCCATATCCCCTCAAGTCTGGTAAGCTCATTGTTGAATTGCATTTCTTCAAACTCCAATCTTCTTCTTCTATTCCCCTCTGCGATGATGAGTTTGCCCCTTTCCATCTTTTCTTACTTTTCCTCCTCTTCTTTTCTTTTTCTTTCTTCTTTTTCCAATGCCAAAATTAATCTCTGAGGGTTGATAGTGGACCCTTGCGGTGCATTCTCCCTGTGATGCCACATTAGGGGGGTTCCCTCTGCTTCTTCTCCTTCTTCGGTTGAAACCCTTTGCATTGTTTCGAGTTGCACCGGTTCCATCAACTATATCGTTTCCCCTTTATCCTCCCTTACGTAGGTTGATTCTCCATCTATCTCCGGGCTCGCAGCCTTCTCCCTCGCTTCCTCTTCCTTTTTCAGGCGTCTCTCTTCACGCCGGCGCATTTTCTTTTCTTCTTTCTCCTTCTTATTTCTTTCCTTTCTGGCCTCCTCATCTTCGTCATCATCCATTTTCTTTTTATTCTTCTTTTCTTTGCGATGATGGGAAGATTCAGCCTCCCCAACCTTCTTTCCCTTGTTTTTCTTCTTCTTCTTTTTCTCTTCAGCCACCTTTGGTTGCGCCTCCCTTGTAACCTCCTCCAATGCAACTTTAGGGGCCTCCAATGCAACTTCAGCCTCCTTGGCCTCTTCCATTGCAATCTCTTCTTCTTCTCTTCTTAGAGGTCCATCATAGGTGTCTACGTTGGCAATCGCCTCAGGAATCTCTAGGGCCAGAACACCTTCTCCAGTTTCTTCTTCAGTTGCTATTGCCTCCGCCACCACTGTCTCCTCCTCGAGCAGTCCACCTCCTAGCTCCAAGGTACTCAGAATATTGCCAAACACCTCTGTATCGTCACATCTCTTCCTTTCACTCTCAGTCGAGACGACAGGTGTTGGAACAGGAATGCTCTCAGTGCTTCCTCCTCTTTTAAACAATGGAGGCCTAACGGCCAGAGGGTTTCTCCGGGCTCTCCCGGCAAGTCTGGGAACAGTGTGGGCTTGGGTGGCGAGTCTACGACTGGCAGCCAAAAATGCTACCTCTCGCATGGCTACTTGGTCAATGGTGGATGGTGAAGCAGACTAGTTGGGAGTTTGGTCAACCGTGGATACGAACTTAGGATGACTGATGAAACGCTGGAATGATGGGGAAGAATGAAGGTTTGGATGCAAAGGTGCTAGGGTTTCTGATTTGCAAAATGAGGTAAAGTTTCATAATGAGGGAAGGGATTCTATTTATAGGTTGGGTCGTGGTGGGCCCAACGCGATTTTTGCGGCGACAGGCCTCGAGCAGCTCAAAAGGTGCGTCGATCGATTTCCCTCAATTATGGAATTTCAAAAAAGAAATGTCCTTTCGTCTGTCATTACTTTGGGATACGAAATGATTGGACTTCACCCACATTACAAAAAATAATTTTCTTTAATATTTTATTCGAATGGACGTAAGATAAAGATTAACGCATTTTGCTCACCAACGCAAATGTATTTTCACTGAGGACGGGCAACAACGCATATATCCCCGCAATACACCCCTTAACCAAACACATTTCTGGAGGATACCTCAACATAGTGCATTTAGCTAAGGACAGGTAAAAAACATATACGAGCGCAACACACACCTCAACTGAATACAGTTGAGTTAGGTGAACGCAAAGCAGCTCTTATTAGCTTGCTATGCGTCCATTATTGCTTTGCATACTTATTGTTAATTGTTTTATTATTATTATTATTATTATTATTTTATATATATATATATATATATATATATATTCTTTTCATCAACGCAAGTGTGATAAATTCGGCAATAATTTTCTTTAGTACTTAATCATTCACCATTAAAGCTCAACGCATTAATTACATAAAAACTAAAAGAATTAAAGACGAACAAAAATTAAATGCAAAGAAGTAAATGAGGACATAAATTCATAAAGTCAAGAATGAATTAATATGCGAAATCAAAAACAAAATTCAAAATTCAAATAGACAGAAATTTAAGAAAAGTATTAAACATAGTATTGAGATATGGACCGAAAATTGCGTTGTCATGAGTGATCGCAATCCACATCTCCGTAGGCGATCAGACTTGCCTGCCAATGTTCCTAAGGACACTGCTCCTTTTTCTTATATCTCGGGGCTTCGATTGCTGGGCATGTTCCCAGTGCTCTACTTTCTTAGCTCAGAGGCCAGCTGGCCCACTGGATTTCCAGACTCCTTATTGAAGACGCCTGCGATTCGCCATCACTACGTCGTTTTTATTCATATATTGCTTCAGCAGTGTCTCCAATGGGCTTCCCGAGGTGTTTGATGACGATGACTGCTGGTTTTGCGGTTGCCTTGGTTACCCTTGATTATGGTGAAAAGGAAGATTCCCTCTACTGCCTCCTTGATGGTTAACTGGCCCCCCTTGGTTAGGATTGCCTCCCCAACTGAAGTTAGGATGGCTCCTTCAGCCCGGATTATAGGTGTTGCTAAAAGGGTTGTTCTGGATGGCGCATACTTGCTGAAGCGTTAATGAGCACATGTCAGCTCCGTGAGCCCCTCCACAATTAAGCAACTAATTGCGGCCACTTGAGCTGGTGCAGCAGGTTGTGCTGATTGTTGAGCGATGGATCCTTGGTTAATTGCCATTCACTGAAGGATCGAGGTCACCGTGGGCATCTGAGCGACCAACGTGGCCATTATCTCCGCAGGGACAATGGCTATTTCATTTTTCCTTCTCTCGGCGCCTCGGCCTCCATATCCATCGTCGATCCAGTCATCCTCCACTAGTTGGTCCCATGAAGTGATCTCATTTAGCTCCAGTGAGTGAGCCCACCTCTTAGCCTCGTCCCTCAAAGTGTAAGGGAACATATACAGTCTTATACTCTCTGGGTTATGCCAAGTAAGGAAAAGTTGTCGCACATTTCGAAAGAGCTGGTCAAACGGGCGTGTGGGTCTTCACCTTGCAGAACCCCGAATACCCGAAATTTTGAATCATTTGCAGCATGACCGGCTTAATCTCGAACCGCGCGTTCTCCTCCACAGTAGGCTTCGAGATTCCAGGCGAAAAATCATACAAATTGGGTGCCACATAATTCCTCATTGGAATGTTGTGGTCAGCTGCCAGGTGTCACACCCCGCCCCAGACCACCCTCTTAGCCTAGAGAAGGGCATGACTGCAACAGTTATCAACCCTTTGGCTGACAGTTACTGCCTAATAACTCTTGCGGAATAACTCTGATACCAATATATAACTCATATATAGCGGAATTTAGGCCAAAATTTATTAATTCAGAAGCATAACATATTTAGAGTCATTACAACACTAGATTCACAAGTCCCAAAACCCACAAACCCTAGTCCCTATATGAACAACAGTAACATGTGTACAATATTAACAGTAACTACCTAACAGACGGGTTACAAATCTCGTTATCCTTTAGTGGTAGAGCAGATGTAGAGTTATCTTCAGAGCACCCCAAGATAAAGAGCCGCTGATGGCTAGTCGCTAAGGCATTGGCGTGCTTGGCTGCATGGGCTGTGCGTGGACCTTGATGCTTGCTGGGTGCTTCGGCGCATAGGCGTGTACTTCGATGCATGGGCATGCGGCCGGTATGCTGGCATCACTCGCTCACTCGGCCGCATGGGCGTATGCTTGGTACATGCAGGGCACCTGACGCATGGCATGGCTGTCGACAAGACGCTCAATACATGTGGCATGCCCGCTCGACGCATTGGCGGGCATTTTCCGAGGCTGCTCGATGCATGGGCAGGTATCTTGGCCGAGACTACTCGATGCATGGCATGGGCGCTGGTCGAGGCTGCTTGACGATGGGTGTGCCTTTCCATGCATGCCTCGCCTACTCATGTGCCTTCCACGCATATCTCACCCATTTCCTTCTTCAGCTGCATGCCTCACCAACACTTCCAACGGCTAAAATTTCCAAATTTTCCCCAAAAGTCAAATTTCCAAATTTCCTCTTTTCTTCTAATTTTCCACTCTTTTCTCTCACATTCACACTAGTTTCACATCAACCTACTCATCACAATGATCTCAATAGGGAATATACTCAAGTAGAGAAATTAGGATTCGGGGTTCACATTTACCTCCCCTTATGAAAATTTCGTCCTCGAAATTTCGCTACAAGTCCGTCAATTAAACAACTGTGGATACTTGTTTCTGATTTTGCTTTTCAGCTTCATATTGCTTCTTTCGTGCTATGGTTTCTCCAAGTACCTTTACAATGGGATTGTCTTATTCTTAAGACCTGTTCCTTTGGTTAGAATCTTCACTGGTCTCTCTTCATAAGAAAATTTCTTTCACTGTACCAGTTGCTCAGCATACATGGGTAGGATTGGCACATACTTTACTAAGCATTGCATATGGACATATTCATGAATACGAGTAACTCTGAGGTAATTCAATCGATATGCCATTGGGCCAACTCTTTCTATTATCTCGTAAGGTCAATATATTCCAGGCTTAATTTCATTTCCTTCGATCTGAGTATTCCTTTCACGGAGTAACTTCAAAATACTTTATCACCAACTTCAACTCTAGTTCTCTTTTCCGCTTATCACGGTAACTCTTTTGCCTTATCTGAGTCGTCTTTAAGATTATCTCTTATAATCTTAACATTGTCTGATGTTTGTTGCACAAGTTCTGGACCTAGTAATTTCCTTTCACCGACTTCATTCCACTATCGGAGTTCTTACATGGCTTCCGTTTATAGTGCCTTCATATGGTGCCATCCCGGTATTGAATGGTAACTGTTGTTATACGCAAAATCGATCAACAATAATTATGTATCCCAATTGCCTTAAATTGCAATACACATGCTCTCAGCATGTCCTCTAATGTCTGGATTGTCTGCTCAGACTGACATCCATCTGTGGATGAAAAGCACGTACTAAAATATAACTTGGTTCCATAGCTTTCTGCAAACTAGGCAAAACTTTGATGTAAATTTGGAGTCTCGATCTAATACAATAGAAACTGGAAACTCCAACTGTCACAACTCGATCAACATAACTTGGCGAATTGGTTAGGGTTAATAGATACTTTAACAGGTAAAAAACTTAGCTATTTTTGTCAATCTATCCATATTACTCATATACTATATAGCTCACTGGTGTTCTTAGGTAATCCAAACAGGAAATCCATCGTAATATGCTCCATTTCCACTCTGGTAGAGGAGTGGATTAGTATCCTACTGGCTCATCTTTTCTGGTTTAACTTGTTGACATATCAACACCTCTCAACATACTTCGCTATTTCTCTTTTTCATACCAGGCCACCAGTATGATCTCTTTAATTTCTTGTACATCTTCATAATGCCCGGATGCATAAATAGCCGAACTACTGTGCCTCCTCTGAATTAGTCTTATTTAAGTGCAAGTCTTAGGACACATATCCCATACCTTCTTTCAATAGACTATGTCAGCTCTTAATTGTAGTCTGTCCTCAATCCTTTATCTATTTCTTCAGCTAACTTCTGAAGATCGGATCCTTTAACTGTCTCACTGATATATTCTCTAAGCGTAGGAAGCTTGAAATGGAGCTAGTAATCCTCCTTTTTGACCGATTGATAATGCTGCCTTAGCATTTACAACTCATGAATCAGTGTACCCTTTACTGATTGATACTAGCTCTCTAGCTGATCTAGTTTTTCGACTTAGAGCATCAGCTACTACATTCTGTTTACCTGGGTGATAGTCAATGGTGCCAGTCATAGTCTTTGATCAACTCGAGCATCTTCTCTGTCTTAAGTTAGTTCCTTCTAATCAGAATATGCTTTAGACTTTTATGAATCCGTTAATATATGACACCGTCACCAATAGGTAATGTCTCCACAACTTTAGAGCTAACAACTGCTGCTAACTCTAAGTGTGTGTAAGGTAGTTACATTTCATTGCTTCTTAACTGTCAAGAAGCATACGCTACAACCTTTCCTTCTTGATCAGCACACATCCTAACCCTTGTCAGGATGATCACAATAGACCTCAACTCTTTACCTGGTGTAAGTAGAGTAAATACTGGTGCTGCACCCCTCTGTTTCTAATACCTGAAAATGTGTCGATTCTGACGACCACTCAACTTCACATTTCTTTTTTGGTAGGTTTGTCAATGGAGAGCTTATCTTTTGAAAGCCTCCTGAATCTCCTATAATAACCTGCTAACCAGAAAACTACGTCTTTCGGTTACATTTAGAGGTCGTTCCCAATTAACTATTGCTTCTATCTTTTGGGAATCAACGCTAACTCCGTAAGCTGAAGACTATATGGCCCAGGTAATACGGACTTGGTTTAACCACAAAAATCACACTTACTAAATTTGGAAAATGTAACTCTTTTCCTTTAGAATCTAGTAAACCAATCCTTAGATGTTCTTTATGCTTTTCTACATCTGAAATACACTGGTATAATCACCATGGAAAACTAATTAACAAAACTGATCCAATAATGGGATGAAATTCATACTTTCATCAAGTCCATAAATTACCGCAGGAGCATTTGTTCTATCCAAACAACATTCTGAGGATTCATAATGTCCATTACTAGTCTTTGAATGTAGTCTTTGGCAATCATTGTATGTATTTCCTTACCTGGTTGAGAAACCGATCTCAAATCTTCTTAGGAGCAACAGCCGTGGTCCCTTTAACTGATGAAGAGATAATCTATAGGGGTAATGACGGTACTTATTCTTAATGGATCACTTATTATTGTCTATATCTATGATAAATCTTTAAGAGTATCGTCTTTTTCTTAAAACAAGATTGGCACTCCCCAAGCGCACACTGAGTCTAATGTAGCCCTTATCTACAAGTTCCTGTAACTGAACTTTTAGTTTCCTTTCAGTTTTCGTTTGGTGCCATCCCTATATCGTCGCTGGGATATAGGTGTGTACCAGAAACTAACTCCATAGTGACTATTTCCCTGTCAGAGCAATAGGTAGACCCCGTAATCTTAGAGACACATCTAGAATTCTTTGTCCAGTAATCCTCAGGTTTCAGTTTTTATCTTGTTGAGAACTGTCAATACAATAGGCTTAATAGGTTCACATCTTTCTAAAGCTTACCTGCCACATTCAAACTACTGATATTATAATTCTTGGCAGTATTCTTTTATCTTATCCACAGGTTATTTTCTTTTTCCCTGGTTTCCTAAACACTATTCTCTTTCTTAAAAAATTATAGTGGATAGTGTATTTACTTAAGAAATCCTACCTAGGTATAACATAACTCTAGTAATTTCTAATGGAATAAATCAACCAAAACTTTTATTTCCAGAATTACTTCACGATTCCTGTAATACTCATGTACAACTAAGAGTATTCCTAAAGGCATAGAGATAAAAAATCTTGATATCTTACGCTAGCACTCTACTCTCTATGTAATGAAACATGCTAGATATGTGAGTGGATGCACCGATCAAATATTGCATAAGTGGATTGATTTACATTAAAGATGGGTACCAATTATGACATCTGAGAGCTCTTACGCTTCCTAGGTGATGTAATAGTGTATCTCTCCCTGATGTATTGATTGTTTGGCTGTTCTTTGGGTCGCAGTACCCTATACTTAGCCCCTTATTACGGATTCTCTCTCCTCTAGTTCCGGTCGCTCTAGGTTGGTTATCACGGCTCTGTGTACTTCTCTTTGCTCACTTTCCATGTGCTCATGACCTGTTAGAGTACATCTCTGCTTGAAATGGCCCCGATTGTCCGCCTGAAAGCAACATTCCTTTCTAAATATTCTGTATGAGGTCTTCCACAGTTTACAGAAGTGGTTTTCATCCTGTACTACCTATGACTCGCTAGAACGAGCCTAGATACAGATTTCATCCTCTGTATCGGTTGTTATGGGTATTGACTTTTTTTCGACTGAGCTTTGTTGTTCTCATGCCTCACGGCTTCTATATACCGACTGATCGTAGAGACGGGGTCTCTAATCCTCTTAACTTCTCTGTTTCTCAGGCATTCTTAAACTATCCTTCACCTGCTGGAGTACATCTTCCTAGCTACATTTGTTTTCTACTCAGGAATAGCGGTTTCTCAATAACTGAGTGGAATTCCACCCAATTAGATTGTAGATGGTAACGAGGTTGTCTGATTTTTTTTTAGGCTTCTAAAATCTTCTAACCTTCTTCTTCTTTTCTGATTGATCGGCAGGGGCATACTGAGATTAACTTTCAGTAAAATCTTTGTTCATACTCACGCTAATTTCATTACTCTGACGTTAGCTAAGGGAATTCTTCTTCTTCGCTTTTTTAAAAAGAACATAGCGTAGTATTTATCTCAAATATTTGTCTGAACTCAGGACAGTCATAGTTCCGAACTATCACTTCTGGCCTTATCATTTCCACCATTTACTACCGCCTTTCATAGCAGTAGAATGCTGCTAACATCGAACGTATGGTCCTCAGGGCACCTCATTTAACCTTATACATTTCTCAATCAATCCAACCGTCTCAACATTATTGGCATCTGTGGCTAAATCGAAGTCGTGGTCCTAAAGCTATTTCACCTCTCGAGCCGAAATATTCTTTTCTGGATCGCTCTTTTTTGAAATGATCTACTCGTTGCCATCTTCTGAGTGATTCTTTCGAATACCATCGATCCTCCATCTGGGTTCTACAATACCCAATATGGTGTTACTCGACTGTTTGTTAAAGTTACTTCTTGCTCCATATTGAGTCTACTAACTCTTTTTCCTTCTGGTTTGGTTCCAATCTAACTTCAGACTCTACTGGATCAGGGTCAACATTTCCTTCTCCTCAGTCTGTTGCTCCCTTGCCCTATACTCCTCAGCATCTTTGCCTAATTATTATGTACACATGTTAAGGACTTATCTATGGGAAAACTAATTCTCAGTTGAGAATAACCCTTACTGTGGATAAAACAATCCCAACACCAACTACTAGTCAAGAGAGAACCCTTTTGCTCAATCTCTGACTCTACCTACGTGCACGTGGCCATACTAAGTACTGTCATACCTTAGGTACTTCTGTTCAGATACCTTCTCAAACGTCCTTCAATATCTAGTTGGTTTGGTACCTTATCAAATGTCATTCAGTACCAATAGATACCTTCTCAAATGTCCTTTAGCATCTAGTTGGGCGGATACCTTCTCAAATGTCCTTCGGTATTGCGTTTTAAGTAAAACTAGTCATAAATGACTTTCTCTTTAGAGCATGTAAAGTATAACACATATAAAAACATGGCTTTAAAGGTACTAACGCATGCTAAGTATATTTAACAAATATAAATCGCTTTTCAACAATTTCTCACACATGCATGCGTTTAAAACATAACTCATGGTTTGCTTGGAAATTACTTTGTAAAATTAGCTGGCATGAGAATAATATTCTTTAAAACATGCTTTCTATAACACGTTGTAATCAAATATTTTAAGCAAATGTTTTAGTCAAAACGTTTTAGCCACTCACCTTGATTGCTTAGGAGCTTTTCACTCTAGTAGCTCACTTTTCTACCTCGGGCTCCCTTTTCACCCCTAGAATCCAGATTCAACTTGCAGCTTAGATTTCTCATAGTTATGGACCTTATTTTGAAATACTTTCTTCTACAAAAATATTTTAAAATGTCTCAGAAAGCTTACCCTAAAATTTGAGCTCATAACGCCTAGTGGTTTGGCCGGAATCACATAATATTCAAGACTGGCCCAAACTGATCCGACAGCCTGACCCTTCCGACTTCTTCTCAGTTTCCAGCCCGATACCTTCGAGATTTTCTTCCGGCAGCCCTCCCCTAAAAACTAGACTTTTAAAGCTTTCAGGTGGCTTTAGAATCACTCCAAATGCATGAGTAAATTGGGAGAACTACTCATCTCAATTTGATGCATCCTCTTCAGACCTCCTTGTCCAATGCGTCCTCTATGACTAACGCATGGATTTGGCTCCAATGCAAGGTTTGCTCAACTTTCCCACTTTTTTTACAGTATTTCTGAATTTTGAACTAAAAATGAAATCTCTTGGCTCTATTTTTAGGCGTCCAAACCTTCTCCAGAGTCAACACCACCTACTTGGCTGCATGGCCAAGTGTCTCCTTCTCACCCCATCAACGCAATGCTGTGATCATCGCAAGCTAAGTGTCTTCCTCCTGCATAGCCAATGCATGAGCTTCCAATCAGATGCCACCACCTCAAATTCTTAAGGCTTAAGGCTTTCCTTCCAAGAAGACACGTGGTTATGATGATGTTCTCTTGCTGGTCTCATCCATTGTATGCGTCCAACTCTTGGATGTTCAACACATAATCCATACTCAACACATAGCCTATCATCAACGCATAACAAGCCAAATCACTATCATCACAATTCAACTTAGCCATCGCAAGAGCTAACCATCACTAACGCATAGGGTGACCATGCATCCTCGACGAATGGCTCACTAGGTAGCATCACACGACTTGCTTGGCATGGGCGCATGGTGCTGACCACCAACGCATAGGCGCGCTGGCAATAAGGCTAGTCGCTCAACGCATTGGGCGTGCTTGGCTGCATGGGCTGTGCGTGCACCTTGATGCTTGGCTGGGTGCTTCGGCGCATAGGCGTGCTACTTCGATGCATGGGCATGCGGCGGTATGCTGGCCATCACTCGCTCACTCGGCCGCATGGGCGTATGCTTGGCTTACATGGCAGGCACCTCGACGCATGGCATGGCTGCTCGACAAGACGCTCAATACTGTCTGCCCGCCTCGACGCATTGGCAGGCATTTTCCGAGGCTGCTCGATGCGCATGGGCAGGATATACTTGGCCGAGACTACTCGATGCATGGCATGGGCGCTGGTCGAGGCGCTTACGCATGGGTGCCTTTCCATGCATGCCTCGCCTACTCATGTGCCTTCAAACGCATCACACCATTTTTTCTTCAGCTGCATGCCCTCACCAACAACCCTTCCAACGCTAATAATTTCCAAATTTTCCCCAAAAGTCAAATTTCCAAATTTCCTCTTTTCTTCTAATTTTCCACTCTTTTCTCTACCATTCACACTAGTTTCCACATCAACCTACTCATCACACTGATCTCAATAGGGAATATACTCAAGTAGAGAAATTAGGATTCGGGGTTCACATTTACCTCCCCCTTATGAAAATTTCGTCCTCGAAATTTCGCTACAAGTCCGTCAATTAAACAACTGTGGATACTTGTTTCTGATTTGCTTTTCAGCTTCCCATATTGCTTCTTTCGTGCTATGGTTTCTCCATAGTACCTTTACCAATGGGATTGTCTTATTCCTTAAGACCTGTTCCTTTTGGTTAAGAATCTTCACTGGTTCCTCTTCATAAGAAAAATTCTCTTTCAACTGTACCAGTTGCTCAAGCAATACATGGGTAGGATCTGGCACATACTTTCTAAGCATTGCCATATGGAACATATCATGAATACGAGATAACTCTGAAGGTAAATTCAATCGATATGCCATTGGGCCAACTCTTTCTATTATCTCGTAAGGTCCAATATATCTCAGGCTTAATTTCCATTTCCTTCCGAATCTGAGTATTCCTTTCCACGGAGATAACTTCAAAAATACTTTATCACCAACTTCAAACTCTAGTTCTCTTTTCCGCTTATCAGCGTAACTCTTTTGCCTATCTTGAGTCGTCTTAAGATTATCTCTTATAATCTTAACATTGTCTGATGTTTGTTGCACAAGTTCTGGACCTAGTAATTTCCTTTCACCGACTTCATTCCAACATATCGGAGTTCTACATGGCCTTCCGTATAGTGCCTCATATGGTGCCATCCCGGTACTTGAATGGTAACTGTTGTTATACGCAAAATCGATCAACAATAATTATGTATCCCAATTGCCCTTAAATTGCAATACACATGCTCTCAGCATGTCCTCTAATGTCTGGATTGTCTGCTCAGACTGACCATCCATCTGTGGATGAAAAGCAGTACTAAAATATAACTTGGTTCCCATAGCTTTCTGCAAACTAGGCCAAAACTTTGATGTAAATTTGGAGTCTCGATCTAATACAATAGAAACTGGAACTCCAAACTGACTCACAACTCGATCAACATACAACTTGGCGAATTGGTCTAGGGTATAAGTAACTTTAACAGGTAAAAACTTAGCTATTTTTGTCAATCTATCCATAATTACTCATATACTATCATAGCTCACTGGTGTCTTAGGTAATCCAAACAGGAAATCCATCGTAATATGCTCCCATTTCCACTCTGGTACGAGGAGTGGATTAAGTAATCCTACTGGCCTCCATCTTTCTGGTTTAACTTGTTGACATATCAAACACCTCTCAACATACTTCGCTATTTCTCTTTTCATACCAGGCCACCAGTATGATCTCTTTAATGTTCTGTACATCTTCATACTGCCCGGATGCATAACATAGGCCGAACTATGTGCCTCCTCTAGAATAGCTTATTTAAGTGCTAAGTCCTTAGGTACACATATCCTACCTTCTTTCAATAGCACTATGTCAGCTCTTAATTGGTAGTCTGTCCTCAATCCTTTATCTATTTCTTCAGCTAACTTCTGAAGATCGGAATCCTTTAACTGCTCACATAGAATATCTTCTACAAGCGTAGGAAGCACTTGAAATGGAGCTAGTAATCCTCCTTTTTGACCGATTGATAATGCTGCCCTAGCATTATACAACTCATGAATCAGTGTACCCTTTACTGAATTGATACTAGCTCTAGCTGATCTAGTTTTTCGACTTAGAGCATCAGCTACTACATTTGCTTTACCTGGGTGATAGTCAATGGTGCAGTCATAGTCTTTGATCAACTCGAGCCATCTTCTCTGTCTTAAGTTTAGTTCCTTCTAATCAAAGATATGCTTTAGACTTTTATGATCCGTAAATATATGACACCGCTCACCAAATAGGTAATGTCTCCACAACTTTAGAGCTAACACAACTGCTGCTAACTCTAAGTTGTGTGTAAGGTAGTTACATTCATGCTTCTTTAACTGTCAAGAAGCATACGCTACAACCTTTCCCTTCTGCATCAGCACACATCCTAACCCTTGTCAGGATGCATCACAATAGACCTCAAACTCTTTACCTGGTGTAAGTAGAGTAAATACTGGTGCTGACACTAACCTCTGTTTCAATACCTGAAAAATGTGCTCGCATTCTGACGACCACTCAAACTTCACATCTTTTTTGGTTAGGTTTGTCAATGGAAGAGCTATCTTAGAAAAGCCCTCCATGAATCTCCTATAATAACCTGCTAAACCCAGAAAACTACGTACTTCGGTTACATTTAGAGGTCGTTCCCAATTAACTATTGCTTCTATCTTTTGGGAATCAACGCTAACTCCGTAAGCTGAAACTATATGCCCAAGGAATACGACTTGGTTTAACCAAAAATCACACTTACTAAATTTGGCATATAACTTCTTTTCTCTTAGAATCTGTAACACCATCCTTAGATGTTCTTTGTGCTTTTCTACACTACTAGAATACACTAGTATATCACCATGAAAACTATAACAAACTGATCCAAATAATGATGAAATATCATATTCATCAAGTCCATAAATACCGCAGGAGCATTTGTCAATCCAAACAACATTACTAGGAACTCATAATGTCCATACCTAGTTTTGAATGTAGTCTTTGGAACATTTGTGTATTTCACCTTTACCTGGTGAGAACCCGATCTCAAATCTATCTTAGAGAACACCGTGGCTCCCTTTAACTGATCGAAGAGATCATCTATACGAGGTAATGGGTACTTATTCTTAATGGTCACCTTATTTAATTGTCTATAGTCTATGCATAATCTAAGAGTATCGTCTTTTTTCTTAACAAACAAGATTGGCACTCCCCAAGGCGACACACTGAGTCTAATGTACCCCTTATCTACAAGTTCCTGTAACTGAACTTTTAGTTCCTTCAGTTTCGTTGGTGCCATCCTATATCGTGCCTGGGATATAGGTGTTGTACCCAGAACTAACTCAATAGTGAACTCTATTTCCCTGTCAGGCGGTAAGCCCCGTAACTCTTCAGGGAACACATCTAAGAATTCTTGTACCACAGGTACATCCTCAGGTTTCAGTTTCTTATCTTGTGAAACTGCTACATAGGCTAAATAGGCTTCACATCCTTTACTCAACAGCTTCCTAGCCTTCACTACTGATATTAAACTTCTTGGAAGTATTCTTTTACTTCCCACCAGGTTATTTCTTTTTCCCCTGGTTTCCTAAACACTATTTCTTTCTTAAAACAATTCATAGTGGCATAGTGTTTACTTAAGAAATCCATACCTAAGATAACATCAAACTCTAGTAATTCTAATGGAATCAAATCAACCCATAAACTTTTATTTCCAAGAATTACTTCACGATTCCTGTAATACTCATGTACAACTAGAGTATCTCCTACAGGCATAGAGATAAAAAAATCCTGATTCATACGCTCAGACACTCTATCTATATGTAATGCACACATGCTAGATATGAATGAGTGCGTAGCACCAGGATCAAATAATGCATAAGTGGATTGATTACATAAAGTTATCGTACCAATTATGACATCTGGAGCCTCTTCCGCTTCCTAGTGTGTCATAGTGTATACTCTACCCTGCTGCTATTGTTGTTGCTGTTGCTGTTGGGGTCGTTCAGCTACCCCTTTCTACTTAGCTATACCGGATCTCTCTCCTCTAGTTCCGGTCGCTCTAGGTTGGTTTACGGTCTGTGTAACTTCTCTTTGCTCACTTTGTGCTCCATGACCTAGTTGAGGACAATCTCTCTTGAAATGCCCCGCTTGTCCGCACTGAAAGCACACATTCCTATTACCATAACATATTCCTGTATGAGGTCTTCCACAGTTTACAGAAAGTGGTTTTCTCCCTGTACTAGCTACTGACTCGCTAGCACGACCTGATACCGATTTCACTCTGTCCAGTTGTAGGTCTTGACCTTTTTCGACCTGAGCTTTGTTGTCTCATGCCTCCGAAGCTTCTTATACCCGACTGTCTAGAGAACGGGGGTCTAAATCTCTTACTTCTTGTTTCTCCAGGCATTCTAAACTATCCTTCACCTGGCTGGAGTACATCTTCCCTAGCTACACTTTGTTCTACTCAGATAGCGGTCTCAACTAACTGAGTGAAATTCACCCAATTAGATGTAGAGGTAACGGGTGTCTGATTTTTCTTCTTAGGCCATTCTCAAATCTTCTACACCTCTTCTTCTCTTTCGTGATGATCGGAAGGGCATACTGAGATAACTCAGTAAATCTTTGTTCATACTCAGTAATCTTCATTACTCCCTGAGTTAGCCTAAGGAATTCTTCATTCTTCGCTTCTTTAAAAGAACTAGGGTAGTATTTATCCTCAAATACTTGTCTGAACTCAGACCAAGTCATAGTTTCCGAACTACTCCTTCTAGCCTCTATCACTTTCCACCATTTCTCAACCCCTTTCTGCAGTAAGAATGCTGCTAACTCGACCGTATGGTCCTCAGGGCACCTCATAACCTTAATACATTTCTCAATCAAATCCAACCAGATCTCAACATCTATTGGATCTGTGGCTACATCGAACGTCGTGGTCCTAAAGCTTTCACCTCTCGACGCCGAATTTCTTTTCTGGATCGTTTTGAATCGATCCTACACTCGCTGCCAATCTTTGAGTGATTCTTTCGAATACTCGATCCTCCATCTGGGGTTCTACAACTACCCTTGGTGTACTCGACTCGTTTGTAGAAGTTACTTCTTGCTCTATTGAGTCTCTAACTCTTTTCCCCTTCGGGTCTGGGTCCCATCTAACTTCAGGAACTCTACTGGTAGGGTCAACATTCCTCTCCTCAGTCTGCTTGCTCCGCTTGCCACTTCTCCTCAGCATCTTTGCCTAATTATTATGTACACATGTTAAGGACTTATCTATGGGACTTAATCTAATGCATGAACTCTCTCTTTCACCCAATACCTTATGCTTTAATACTAAACTAGCTCAAACCTTTCCCAAGTTTACGTATACCTTTGCTCTGATACCAAGCTTCACACCCCATCCCAAACCACCCTCTTAGCCTAGAGAAGGGCGTGACTGCAACAGTTATCAACCCTTTGGCTGACACTTACTGCCTAATAACTGTTGTGGAATAACTCTGATACCAATATATAACTCATATACAGCGGAATATATTTAGGCCAAAATTTATTAATTTAAAGCATAACATATTAGAGTCATTACAACACTAGTTCCAAGTCCCAAACCACAAACCTAGTCCCTATATGAACAACAATAAAATGTGTACAATATTAAACAGTAACCATCTAACAGGACGGGTTACAAATCTCTTATCCTTAGTGGCAGAGCAGATGTGAGTTATCTTCAGAGGATTTGACTGCCTACCTGGGGGGGGGGGGGGGGGAGAAAATATTTTGAAAAACAGGGTGAGCTTGCGCCTTAGTGAGTGACTTAAAAAGGTAATTATTCTCATGCACAAATCTCAATAAAGAGTTTAACGGAAATATAAGCTTCTACGAGTACTTGTACTGCAGTATAAACGTTTTCCAAGCATTAAAACATCTAAATTGTTTAATCATAAAACAGTAAAATAATTCTCAGTTGAGAATAACCCTTTTACTGTGGATAAAACAATCCCAACCACAACTATACTATCAAGAGAGAACCCTTTTGCTCAATCTCTGACTCTACCTACGTTGCACGTGGCCATTACTAAGTACCATCATACCTTGAATTCTGTTCAGATACCTTCTCAAACGTCCTTCAGTATCTGGTTGTTTGGTACCTTTCAAATGTCCTTCAGTACCAATAGATACCTTCTCAAATGTCCTTTAGCATTTAGTTGGGCGGATACCTTCTCAAATGTCATTCAGTATTGCGTTTAAGTAAAACTAGTCATAAATGACTTTCTCTTTAGAGCATGTAAAGTATAACACATGCTGAGTATATTTAACACATATAAATCGCTCGACGCATGGTGCGCTGGCCGTTCGACGTATTTGGCGTGCTTGGCCGCATGGGCTGCGCGTGGCGCCTTGATTGGTCGGGTGCTTCAGCGCATAGGCGTGCTGCTTCGACGCATGGGCATGCAGCGTATGCTGGCCATCGCCTGCTTGTGGGCACATGGGCATGCATGCACGCATGAGTTGCGCGCTTGGCTGCATGGCAGGGCATCTCGACGCACGATATGGCTGCTCGGTAGGGTGCTCAAAACATGTGCATGCCCACTCGATACATTGGCATGGCATTCGTCCAAGGTTGCTCGATGCATGGGCAGGCGTCTGGCCGAGACTGTTCGATGCATGGCATGGGCGCTGGCCGAGGCTGCTCGACGCATGGGCTGCCTTTCCATGTATGGCTCGCCTACTCGTGTGCGTTCCAACACATCATCACCATTTTCCTTCTTCAGCCGCATGCCCTCACCAACAACCTTTCCAACGCATCAACACCACCCACACAAAATTCTATACTTAGCCAAATTTTCCAAATTTTCCCCAAAAGTCAAAATTCCAAATTTCCTCTTTTCTTATAATTTTTCACTCTTTTCTCTACCATTCACACTAGTTTCAACATTAACCTACTCATCACAATGATCTCAAAAGGGAATATACTCAAGTAGAGAAATTAGGATTCGGGGTTCACACCAGGAAAGCAGGATCCTGCGCTGGTCGAACAGCTCCTTGATTCTCTACCGGTACCGCATTATCATTGTTGTCCGCCATGCTTGTCGCCTTCTTTCGCCTAATTCGATTCTGACGTGCCCTTGCGCGAAAAGTACGCTCGATCTCAGGGTCAGCTTCGAATTTTGGTTCAACACCAGGACTCATAAACTGTCAGGCTGCTCTCAGTGTTGAACAGCTAGTACAATAAGATCTGTCCTGCAAAATACCAAAACCACACTCAAACAATAAACCGTTAACCAATCCCTGACAACGGTGTCATAAACTTGTTAACGCAAAAATTGATCTTATGTATTTAACAATGCGCTGATACAAATATGCAATACTACTTCTAGATATGCATTAATTACAAATGTTCTTGTAGTATGCCTTGCGTTGTCACAAGTTTCCTTACGTTGGAACCAAGTGTAACTCCACCGCAAGTTTCTCGGTGTGTTCCGAGGTCAAACACAGGGACTGTTTTAGGTTATTGTGGTATGCTTGTGGTATATGCGACCAGGTTTTTCAATCTTTAAGGAGTGTTTGTACAAGTATATAAAAGTTGCAGTAAAGTAAAGGAAAGCAGTAAAATGCGATAATAAAATAAGTACAGTAAACCTAAGCTAGATGATACAAGATACAAGCTTCATGATACAAGATTCTAGGGTCCAGGCTGGCTGTGAAGGTTATGCAAAGAATATGAAATGCGGTGACAAGTCTTATGTACGAACAGAAAGAGAAAGATAACTAATATAAATAGCGCAAGTTCTTAATTGCGTCGAAGTTATAAGTACGGTTTCGCTTTTCTCTTGGTGTACACCTCTCAGTGATCGACCGCGCTCCCCATGTCTGTGGTGAATCAGAGACGAACGTAATGAACGCAAGGTTGCTTCCATGTCTGGAAGTACTACTCACTTTAGTTAACGCATTCTTCTAACCTTCTCTCGACAGATCAGAATGACATCTTCACTTCTGCTCTCATAGGTGAAGATGCCGTCTAGCATGCTTTAGCTAAACGCAATTATCTCTTTAAATTCATATTAACTACCAGGGGATTAAGAAGACATCATGGAGAAAGTGATTAACGAAGGAACGAAAGTAGACAAAAAATGGAATATGAAAGCAATCGAGAAATTTAATATGTCTGTTAAGCGTTTGATACATGGTTTGTGAATGAAAGGATAAAGAAAGTGAAATACAATGATGAAAAGAGATAGAACAGATACAAACAAGCACCAACATCTTGGCACCGATTAGGGTGGAGATCTGCTTGTTGGATTGGATGGATCAAATGGATGGATGAGCTTCCCTCTCAGGCTTGCTTAACCAGTAGCAGGGTTCTCAGCACAGAGCTTCTCGGCGGGTATTTGGCAGAATGAAACTGAGACTCACCTCTCGACCTTGTCTCGTCTTCTTCCTAGATTTCTTCAGTTAAGCACTCAGCTCAGTCTTTTCTCTCAACACTTTAGCAGCAATTAGCCCCGTATCCAGTAGCATAAGTTTTCTTTGAAATCTATGGGGTATTTATAGGTGAGGATCTTTGACTCCAGCCTTGTGGTCCCCACTTGTTGTTATGAAAATTCCAAAGATGGAGGGATATTATTCCTTCTGTTATGCAATTAGACTGTCAATTCTACACAACCGTTAGTTGTACACGTGTCTCAATCCTCCGCTTTTGCGTAGCTCAGCTGCATCTTTCAATCGTGAGTTTGCATGTAGTTTTTTTTTTTTATTACCGCATGTGGTTGAAAGTCAGCTCTGGATCGACTGTCGCATTGCACCGTCATTGCGTTAATCGTCTCTTCATTGTTGATTGATGGGCGCAATGTGATAGAGATGCGTTGATCAGTTCTTCTTGAGGCTTAAGCGCAAGCGGTGACTCGGTTTCCTGCAAAACAGAGTAAAATCTCCTTTTCTTCCATCTTAAAGACGTTAGTGGGTGTAATTGCGATAATTTATAATTATTGTATTTCTGAGCTAATTTTCATACAATTGACGCATATTCACTATCTTTTGGCCGCAATATCTAGATAAGGTAGTATAAATAACTTGTATTTCTACAAGTTATCAGAATCGCCGGTAGAACCTGGAGAAACCTCTTAGCCATTAAACCTCCTCATTTCAAGAGGGGGAAAGCATTGAGAGCACACCAGTTCCAACTCCTGTCATCTCAACTGAGAGTGAGAAGAAGAGACGTGATGATACGGAGGTGTTTGGTAACATTCTGAGAAATCTGGAGCAAGGAGGGAGGTTACCCGAGGTAGAGGTTGTAAACCAACCACTGTCTACGGAGGAGGTGGTGGTGGTGGTGAATGAAGAGGTGGTGGTGCTAGAGGTAGTGGTGAACGAAGAAGAGATAGGAAGAGGCACTCTGGCCTTAGAGATTCCTGAGGTAACTGCCAATGCAGAAACCTATGACGGAACCTCCAAAGTTGCGGTGGAGGAGATTGCGGTGGCTGAAGTTGCGATGGATGAGGTTACAGTGGAAACACAACCAGAAGTAGTTGAAGAGAAAAAGAAGAAGAAGAAAAGTAAAGGGAGAAAGGCTGGAGAGGCGGAGTCTTCTCATCATCGCAAGGAGAAAAAGAATAAAGAAAAGAAGGATGATGACGAAGATGAGGAAGAGAAGAAGGAAAGGAAAAAGAAAGAGAAGGAAGAAAGAAGAATGTGTTGACGTGAAGAAAGGCACCTATTAAAAGAAGAAGAAAAGAAGTAGAGGGCTGTGAGCTCGAAAAAGGATGGAGAATCAACCTCTATAAGGGAGGATAGGGGGAACCGACGCAATTGATGGAACCGACGCAACCTGAAACAATGCAAATGGTTGCGATGGAGGAAGGCGAAGAAGGAGAAGATACCCCCCTGATGCGACGTCGCAGAGAGAGTTTGCCGCAAGGGTCTAATTTTGACCCTCAAAGATTAATCATCGCATTAGAAGAACAGGAATGAAGGAGAAAAGAAGAGGAGGAGAAATAGGAGAAAATGGAGCACGCAAAACTCATCATGGCAGAAGGAAATCACAGAAAAAGACTGCAAGATGAGGAAATGCGCAGTAATAATGAGCTCACAAGGCTCGAAGGGATAAGGAGGCGCGAGGAGGAACAACGTCTTTTTCTGGCCTCTGAGCAGTTTGTAGAAGAACGTTCGAGAGAGAAGAAAGAGAAGAAGAAGAAGAAGAGAAAAAGAAGAAGGAAGAAGAGGAGAGGAGATTGGAAGAAGAGAAGGAGAAGAAGCGCGAAGCTAATAGAAGGTGCTTGCAGAAGAAGAAGGGTAAAGAACTTGCAGAACGCGAGAAGAAGGAAAAACACAGAGAGCATGAGAAGAAGCAAAGGCAAGCAGCCCACCTTGCATTGGCAAAAGAAAAGGGCAAAGCAATCGCAGAAAGTAGCGAGCCCGCGTCGGCAAGGAAGCGTCCATTGAAGAGAAAAGAGAATGATGACATGCTGATAGAGATGGGCTTCTATCATGCGCCAACACCACTACCTGACCTCATCACAAGTGTGATTGTGGAACATGGCTGGGACACATTTTGCCAATGCCCAGCCATTATTGTGCCGCAAGTAGTGAGAGACTTCTACAGAGGGCATCTACACAGAACCAGGGATGCGGTGACCTTCAAAGGAGAAACGGTGTCCTTCAGCGCAAGGGACATCAATGAGATATACCTCTTATACACATCTAGATGTGTATAAGAGACAGCTTCTGGAGGGAAGGCTTTGGGTCTACTTGGTCAAGAAGCGGCTGATCTCAACCACACATGACAAAACTGTATCAAGGGATCGAGTCATGGCCGCATATTGCATTGCGCACGGCATACCGATTGATGTAGGGTGACTGATCGCAAGACAGCTCAGAGCACTGGTGGGGCATGTTCGAGGACAGTACTTCTTTTCGTGGTCTGTTTCAGGTCTGTGCCTGTCAATAGGTTGATGAAGAGCCTATGCCTGAAGTGCACGGCCTCATCAACATAAAGATCTTGAGGTTGCTCCTTAAAGACTCCCCACATTGCACTGAGCTACCCTTAAAGAGACCTGCAATCGACCTCAATGCACCACAAGGACTAAAGCCTAAGAGACCACGCTGAGAAGACAAGGGAAAAGAAAAGGTCCAAGAGTCAACAACGCATGATGCAAAACCTTTGGACCCTTTGCCCTTGGTAATTCGCCCTCCAAGCCCTCCAAGCCCACCTGCACAACCTTCTTCTCCACTCCATGAACACTTTACCAATCTTCTCCTCATTCTCAATTCTCCAGCTGTTCACCCAGCAGCCCTAACTTCACCCTCAACCTCATCACCGCAACCTTCCATTCCACCACCGCAAGTTGATGACCCACACGATTTGAGTGAAGGCACCTCTGCCCAACCCCAAAACGATGTTGGCGAGACATCGCAGGCAAGACCCTCCATAACCTCCCTGGCTGCTGAGTTAGCAGAAATGCGGTCACTTCTGACCCAACAACAACAACTTCTCTACCAACAGCAGTAACTCTTCAATCAACAATAAGCCTACTTCGACTAGCGGTTTGATGCAGTCATGGAGCAAGTTGATAATATTCAGAGAAGTGTTGCCACATCAAGGGAGGCGTTGATCAACATACATCGCAACACTCATACAATCAATCGGCACCAAAGAAAACTTGTGGAGTGCAACCATGAATACTTTAATTTTCTCACAGCATACCTTCATGGTCCATGGTACCCCCGCATCTCAGGCAACACTTGCTTTTTGAAGAGACTTCTTTTGCATCACCGCGAAACCTTCCTTTAGACCCTTCGACTCCTCAGCAATAATCCTGACATTCTATTTTTTTTATGTGGCTATTCTGCAATATTTTTTTTTATTCAATTCATTATTTAATTAAATTCTTTGATTCTTTGTACAGGCAAAAATTTTGTATTGCGTTAATTTTTCATTATTTGTATACTTTGTTTATATTCAATACAAATGAGTACATATTCACTCCTTTTTGCCTATGCCTTTCTCTTTATCATCCTTTGACAATATTTGCGATGTTCTGACCTTTTATTTTTTGCGTTATTCATTGCGTTGCTATGATGGATAATATGTTTATACTTAGAAATATTTTCCATACTTTGTAAATTCTAACTGACACTTAGTTAATTCCTAGTTTAGCAGTACTTTACCTTTTATCCTTCAAAGTTCTGCTCAAACCTTCTTTTTGAAATTTTTATTCTAAGTGTTTGTCTAGTCCATCCAAACAACGCAATGAGAACCTTGCTCACCTTTAAATTTGGGGGTGGGGAAGGTCTAAGCAGATAAGATCAAGAATATGTGATCTTCAAGAAAATGCATTCATATTTCTTTAAAAAAAAAATTATTTAATTTTTTTAATACAAAACTCCAATGTCAACGTAAGGGAAAACCCCAAAAACAATCCCAACCTAATAAGAATTTAGTTGTGAAAGGAGTCTGCTCGTAGTTGGATGTTCGTATGACACCCGTAGGAGCAAGCCAAAACGAAGGCGGGTTTCCAAGAGCAACGCATATTGAAGAGAAAATGCATATATATATATTATATATACTATTCTATATATATATATATATTAAGAATGCAAGAGACAACTCCTATGAATATCATGAGTTAAAGTTGAAATTGGCATACAGCCGTAGTTGGATGTTCGCATGACACCCGTGGGAACAAACCAAAACGAAGGGTGTAACCATGTCCAACAGTCTCTAATAAGTGATGCAAAGTTTGACCACCGCATATAGACATATCAAGTTTTTTTGACAAAGAAGAGATAAACATTCTATTTAAAAAAAAAAAAAACTAGAAAAGCATATTTGAGTAGAATTTTGTTATATAGAAGAATAAAGTAGGGCTTTGTTTAGAATTAGCAAGGCTAGATGGAAATTGCGTTATTAAGAAATGTGCCTAAGTGTAACATTCGGAGCAGTCAATTGACGTAAAAATATAGGAGAGGAATTTAGCATTATTGCCTTAGTAGAAGATATGCTTGAGGACAAGCATATATCTAAATTTGGAGGTGTGATAACTTGTAGAAATACAAGTTATTTATGCTGCCTTATTCAGATATTGCGGCCAAAAGTGAAGGAATATGCATCGATTGTATGAAAATTAGCTCAGAAATACAATAAATATAAATTATCGCAATTACACCCACTAAAATCATCAAGATGATAGAAGAGGATATTTCTACTTTGTTTTGCAGAAAACCAAGTCACCGCTTGTGATCAAGGCTCAACGAGCAACTAAACAACACATCTTCGTCACATTGCGCCTGTTAGCAAGCGTTAATGGCTCAAAGATAAAAGAAACAATGCATCTACGTTGAATTGCGCCCATTATTCAGGAATGAAGAGATGATCAATGCAATGACGGTTCATGTGACAATCGATCAAGATCTTGGTGATTAATGCAATTTCATCCACATGTGGTAATAAAAAATAACACCGCATGCGGCGATCGATCGAAGATGTAAAGAGCAACGCATTTGCAGAGGATTCAGATGGATGTACAGCTTTCAGTTGTGCATTTCTAGCGGGTTGATTGCGTAACAGAAAGAATATTCATTCCGCCATTTCAAAAACTACCATAACCATAAAGTGGGGACCACGAAGTCAAAGAGCCAAGCTGCACCTATAAATAGCTTCTGCAAATTCACTTAAAGATATACTTAAATACATAGAGACGTGTATATACTGATCTGAGAGGGAGACTGGTCTGAAGCGATTTCTAGAGTAGATCCGGGATAATCAAGAGACAAAGCTGAGAGGTGAGTCTCCGAGCAAAGAATCCTTCCGAACCTCGCCGTAGAAGCTCTGTACGAAGGTCATTTCTACCAGAAGAGCAAGCTTGAGAGGGAAACTCTCCTCTCCATTTCTACCACACGCCGGCAAGCAAAACCACCATCCAGGATATGTGTCAAGACGTTGACACATTTCTGTATTTGTTTCTAATCTCTATTTCATCACTTGTATTCATCTTATTAATCTTTCATTCACACCATGTATCGAACGCTTAATCTTAGTATTAAATGTTATAATCATTTCCATTGACATCTCTCTGTCTATTTTCGTTCATCCATAATCCATTTTCTCCATGATGTTTTCCTAATCACCTGGTAAATAGCAAGAATTAAGCAAGTAAATTATTTGTTTTAAGGAAATAATTATGTTTAGCTAAAGCATGCTCGACGACATCTTCACCTATGAGAGCAGAAGTGAAGATGTTATTCTACCTATCGAGAGAGGGTTGGAAGAATTCATTAACTAAAGCGAGAAGTACTTTTAGAGATGGAAGCAACCTTGTGTTCATCACGTTCATCCCTGTTTCTCCATAGAGATATGGGAATTGTGGCCGATCACCGAGAGGTGTACGCCAAGGGAAACCGGAACCTTCGTTGCATCTTTAACGCAATTAACCAACTTGCGATGCTTTTACTATTTATTCTTTCTACTTCTAATTCATCCATAAAGACTTGCCATCGCATACCACGATCCTTTATATAACTTCACAACCAGTCTCGAACTCAGTATCATGTATCATGTATCTTGGATCTTGTATCATCTTAGTTTAGGATTTTATTTTCAACGTAACTTTATTTTATCAACTCAACTTTATTTTCATCGCACTTTAGATTCTTGTATAAACCAATTCTTTTTTAATTGTAAAAACCGGTCGCATGTATCACAAAAGTAACGCATTATTGAAAACAATCGCTGTGTTGGACCTCGGATTATTCTGAGAAACTTGCGTTGGAATTATACTTGGTTTCAGCACAAGAAAACTTGTGACACACATTACTCTATCGCATACTACAAGCCTATCATTAACAACGCATATTTAGAAGTAGTGTGCATAAGCGATAACACAACATAACATTCCATCTACATTCCATTTCTATGTCATCAAGTTTATGGCAACATGAGCTTGCATGATTCATTCATTCACATTCATATTTGTCCACATGCTGTAAGATAAATCTTTAGCGTACCAAGTTTATGGCGTCATTGCCGAGGATTGGTAACGGTTAGTGTTGAATACTTTTGTGGTATCTTGCAAGACAGATCTCTTTGTATTGGCTGTTTATCGCGAAGAGCAGTCTGACGGTTTATGAGTACTGAAGATGATCCAGAAATTCTAAGCTGACCCAGAGATTTGGTGTATTCTTCGCGCAAGAGCACATCAGGCCAAGTTAGGCAAAGAGTTAACATGGCAGATAATAACGAGGCACCTGAAGGGAATCAAAGGGAGAATTGGCCAGCACAAGACCCTGTATTTCTTGCTGCCGACCACAACATTCTAATGAGGAACTATACGGTGCTAAATTTTTATAACTTCTCGCCTAGAATTTCAAGACCCACGGTTGAGAAGAATGTAAGTTTTGAGATAAGGCCGATAATGCTTCAAATGATTCACAATGCAGGACAATTCAGAGATCTACAAGGAGAAGACTCGTATGTTCATTTGACCCGTTTTGTGGAAATATGCAACACATTCTCCATACCTGGTATGACTCCAAAAGGACTTTGATTGTATCTCTTCCCGTATGCACTACGGGATGAAGCAAGGAGGTGGGCTCAGTCACTAGAGCCAAATGAAATCAACACATGGGATCAGTTGGTCGAGAGATTTATGAATAAATTCTTCGCTCTAGTCGTCAATGCAAGGAGACGGAGGGATGTGTTGAATTTCGAACATAAGGGTTAAGAAACTTTGAGCACCGCTGAGTGCGATTCAGGCAATTAGTGAAGAACTGTCCGCATATCGGGATTCCTGATTGCGTTATGATGGAGACATTTATAATGGCTTGGATCGATCAACCCAAGCAGTTGCTGATGCCTCTGCAGTAGGAGGATTAATGGACAAGACATATACGGAAGCGAAGATCATCTTAGATCACATCTCGCGAAATACAGATGAGTGGTTAGATAACAGGTATAAGGAAAGAGGTGTGGAGCAAAGAAGAGCAGAAGGTGTCATTGTACCAGCTGATGCAATGAACACCCTCGTAGACCAAATGACCACAATGACCTTGCTCCTTTAGACTATGGCTATTTAGCAAGGACATCTCTCTCAAAGTGCAGCACAAGCTAATACGTTGACACACGTGGCCACAATAAATTGCGTTCAATGTGGAGAGGGACATTCAATGGAAGTCTGTGAATCAACAATCCGTATACTCTATCTACAATGAACCATTCAACAATACTTATAACCCTGGTTGGCGGAATCACCCAACTTTCAGTTGGGCCGGGAATCACAACTAGGGAAGTCAAGATAACCATCAGAATAGTCATCGCAAGCTTCCTTGCAGTACCTCATTTTTGGAATCGTTATTGAAACATATTGAGAAGAGCGAGGCAATTAAGCAATCGCAAGCTTCCTCCCTTAGAAATTTGGAGGAGCAGATTGAACAGCTTGCGATCGAACTAAAGAATAAAACACTTGGTATGCTGACCAGCAGTTCGAGAGCATCGGGGCCACGTGATAAAGAGCAATGTCAAGCAGTGACACTGAGAAGTGGCAGAACAACGGTTCTCGTGTCACCTGTACCAAGACCAGTAGATTTAACCGTCAACGATGACCAATCAACTATTAACGATAGAATTACCAGTTCAGAAGAAAGTACATTTACAAGAAATGAATCTCAACAAGCCTTAAATTCAAAATCAACGCAACCTCCAATTGCTAAAACATAGCAAGAATAGAACCTCAGTGAACAGCGAATTGAACAGGAAGTACGGCAGGATCCTCCACCTTTCCCGTGCAGGCTGAAGAAGAAAGATGGTAGTAAGCAATTTCAGAGGTTCCTGGATGTTCTCTGACAACTACATATTAACATTCCCTTAATAGAAGCTTTGGAACAAATGCCGAGCAATGTGAAATTCCTCAAGGACATACTTGCGAACAAAAGGAAGATCGGGGAGAATGAAACAGTTGCATTAACATATGAGTGCAGTGCATTGTTTCAAAACAACATCCCCACCAAAATGAAAGATCCTGGGAGTTTCACATTGCCTTGCTCAATAGAGGGAAAGAAGGTCAGAAATGTGCTGTGTGATTTGGGGGCGAGTATAAACCTAATGCCCTTGTCAATCTTCAAAAAGTTGAATATCGGCAACACAAGACCAACTACAATTACATTGCAGTTGACCGATAGATCAATAACGCATCCCGAGGGCAAAATAGAGGATGTACTTATGCAAGTAGATAAGTTCATCTTCCTTGCTGATTTTATCATATTAGACTATGAAGCTGATGTTGAGGTGCCTATCATCTTGGGTCGCCCATTTCTTGCAACAGGGCAAGCACTGATTGATGTACAAATAGGAGAACTTACCATCAGGGTCGACGATCAGCAAGTTAAGTTCAACGTTCTCAATGCGTTGAAATACCCGAGTGATATGGAAAATTGTCAATATGTTGAGGAATTGTAGGAAGAACCTTGGCACGTGCCCCTAGAAGAATCGGAGGACGAGGTTTTTGGGATCGACGCAATGTAGGAGGAAAATTGCACCGCAATTCAAATTGAGTCAGATTTTGAAACACTCAAGTTATCTGAACGAACAACGCAACGTATTAAGCTATCTTTAAAAGAACCACCCATGTTAGAGTTGAAGCCGTTGCCAGTGCACCTCAAATATGCTTATTTAGGAGGCAATAACACTTTACCAATTATTATATCTGCCTCACTAAGTAAAGAGAAGAAGGAAGCGCTGATTCAAATCCTAAAAAACAATGCAAAGGCTTTGGGATGGGCCTTGGCAGACATTCGAGGAATCAGTCCCTCGTATTGCATGCACAAGATTCATTTGGAAGAAGGAAAAACAGGATCTATAGAAAGGCAACGTCGATTGAACCCTACGATGAGGGAGGTTGTGAAGAAGGAGATAGTGAAGTGGCTTGATGTAGGTGTCATTTACCCTATATCTAACCGCAGCTGGGTGAGCTCAGTGCAATGTGTTCCAAAGAAAGGGGGACTGACAGTCGTCACCAATAGCAAGAATGAGTTAATTCCCACAAGGAAAACTACAGGGTGGAGAATATGTATGGATTACCGCAGATTAAATCTGGCCACTAAGAAGGACCACTTTCTATTCTCGTTTATTGATCAAATGTTGGAACGACTTGTGAGGAACGAGTTCTTTTGTTTTCTTGACGGCTACTCAAGGTACAACCAAATTTCGATTGCGCTGGAGGATCAAGATAAAACAACCTTTACGTGCCCATTCAGCACATTTGCATTCTGTCACATGCTGTTTGGACTCTGTAATGCACCAGGTACCTTCCAACGATGTATGATGGCAATATTTTTCAGATTTCTTGGAGGAGTCAGTCGAGGTATTTATGGATGATTTTTCAGTTTTTGGCAATACTTATGACTCATGTTTATCAAATCTTGAAAAATTCTTAAAGAGATGCGTGGAAACTAATCTTGTTCTAAACTGGGAGAAATGCCACTTTATGGTTGAAAAAGGAATTGTCCTAGGTCACAAAATATCAAAGGCAGGATTGGAAGTTGATCAAGCAAAAATTAATGCAATTTCCAAGTTACCACCACCAGTCAATGTGAAAACACTTAAGAGTTTTCTGGGACATGTGGGGTTTTATCGAAGATTTATCCGCAACTTTTCTCAAATCGCAAGGCCCCTAAGTGCGCTTCTCAAAGCTGATCGTGAATATGATTTTGATGATGCATGCACCGAAGCATTTGACACGCTGAAAAATGCGCTCATCACTGCACCCATTTTGATTGAGCTGGATTGGATGCAACCTTTTGCGTTGATGTGTGACGTTAGTGGATATGCAGTGGGCACAGTCTTCAGTCAGCACAAAGATAAGGTTTTGCATCCTATATATTATGCTAGTAAAACGTTGAATGATGCGTAGGAAAATTATACAACCACAGAAAAAGAAATGCTCGCAGTGGTATTCGCGCTAGAGAAATTTCGACAGTACTTGATTGGGAAAAATGTTGTGGTGTATACTAATCATTCTGCAATCAAATACCTTATGACAAAGAAAGATGCGAAACCAAGACTGATAAGGTGGGTACTACTCCTGCAAGAATTTGACCTAGAGATCAAGGACCGGAAGGGCGCCGAGAACCAAGTCGCTGACCATCTGTCAAGGTTAGAAAATTGCGAGGTTTAGGAGAAAGAAAAAGTCATTGAGGAAAGATTCCCTGAAGAACTGTTGATGTCGGTATGCATTAATGTTCCATGGTATGTGGACATTGTAAACTTCATAGTTTACGGCCAAATACCTGAAGACTACAGTACCAGCAGAAGAAGAAGTTGAGACATGATGTCAAGTTTTATTTCTGAGATGACCCCTTTTTGTATCGACTTGGACCTAATAATATCTTGCGTCGATGCGTTCCTGAGCATGAGGCCAAACACATTTTGGAGCTTTGTCATGAGTCCCCTTATGGAGGACATTTTGGGGGGCAGTGGACCACCGTAAAAGTCCTATAGAGTGGCTATTTTTGGCTAACACTATTCAAGGACGCCCATGCCCATGTTGTGCAGTGCGATAAATGCCAGAGAACAGGGAACATGTTTAGAAGAAACGAAATGCCTTTGACTTCAATCTTGGAGATTGAATTATTTGATATCTGAGGAATCGACTTTATGGGCCCATTTCCGCCTTCAGAAGGTCATCAATACATCCTGGTCGCGGTTGACTATGTATCGAAGTGGGTTGAGGCCATGGCATGTACTAAGAACGATGCGGCCACGGTGGAGAAATTTCTCAAGAAGAATATCTTTACTCGATATGGGACGCCCCGAGCCTTAACCAGCGATAAGGGCTCACATTTCATCAACCGCATAATCACTAACCTGTTGACTAAGTTTAATGTTAGCCACAGAGTTTCAACCGCATACCACCCACAAACCAATGGGCAGGCAGAAATTTCTAACCGAAAGATCAAAACTATCTTGGAGAAGGTAGTCAGTACCTCCAGGAAGGATTGGTCACCCAAGCTCGATGAAGCACAGTGGGCATATAGAACTGCCTTCAAAACTCCAATTTACATGTCCCCCTATGCATTGGTCTTTGAAAAAGCTTGTCATCTGCCTCTCGAGTTGGAACACAAGGCAATGTGGGCAAGCAAGAAGCTGAACTTTGATCTAGCAAGCACAGGGAAAGTCTGAAAGTTGCAATTGAACCAGCTGGTCGAGTGGCGAATGAATGCGTACGAAAATGCCAAGCTCTATAAGGAGAGAACCAAGAATGGCATGATGATCGCATAAACAACCGGACATTCTTCGAGGATCAACATGTACTTTTGTTTAACGCGTGTTTACGATTGTTTCCAGGGAAGTTGAAGTCCTGTTGGTTTGGGCCATTCCGCATCAAGATTATCTTTCCCCATGGCGCAGTGGAGCTAACAACTGAGATGGGAACGACGCATTTAAAGTCAATGGTCAACGAATTAAGCCCTACTATGGGGTGACGTGGATCGACGCATGGAGACCATCAACTTAGGCAAGCGAGATTAACCGCTTGCGGGGATGCTTTTGCGGTAACTCTGAAAAACTTCTTTTAATCAACATCCCTATATCTATGTTTAATTGCTTTCTTTACAACTTTCATTTACTGATTTCTAAATTGCATTATTTACTTCTTATTAGAATTAGCCTTTAATGCTTCATGTGTTTTCTTTCAATTTAATTCAATTATGTATTTCCATGTTGTGTTTAATTTCTTTAATTTTATGCATTAGTAGCGTTGTTCTTAAAATTTTTGTTAATGACTGAATAAAACGATGAACACCGCAAAGTCTTATCGACTTGCGTGTTTGATGAACTAAAAAGAAAAATAAAGATTGGTATGCATTGCGATGATGGGTGCATCTTGTGATAACAAGATACACTTTGCGTTCAACCAACCTAAATGCATTGCGCTGAGGGGTTTGTTGCGCTCGTATGTATTTTTTGTTCGTCCTTAGTGAAAACGCACTATGTTGAGGTAGTGTTGCGCCAGTAGAAATATCGTGCGCCCGTCCTCTAGAAATGCACTGAGTTAAGGGGTGTGTTGCGTTGATACATGCGTTGTTGCCCGTCTTCTGCAAAGATGCATTTGCGTTAATGGAAGCGTGGTGTTAATTTTTAATCGTGCACCCGTCTGAATCAAATACAAAAGATAATTTAATTCATTATTTTTCTATGTATAGAAGCTATTACTTGATTCTTTGTACATGCAAAAATTTTGTATTGCGTTGTTTGTAATTCCTTGTATACTTGGTTAATTTTTAATACAATTGAGTAACAATTCTTTCAGTATGCGTTAGCCTCTTCTTTATCATCCTTTGTCAATTATTGCGATTTCTTTATCTTTTCTTTTTTGTTATTCATTGCGCTGCCATGATGACTTATATGCATACACTTAGTAACATTTCCCACACTTTATATTTTCTTACTAACACTTAGATAAGTCGTAGCAATAGCACTGCTTCACCTTTTATCCTTCAAAATTCTGCTCAAACCTTCTTTTCAAAATTTTGACTAAGTGTTTGTCTATTCTGTACAAAACAACGCAATGAGGACCTTGTGCATCTCTAAATTTAGGGGTGGGGAAGGTCTGAGCAGATGCGATCAAGTGGATGCAGTCACTAGAAAAATGCGTTTATTGGAAAAATAATAATAATAATAATAAATAAATAAAAATTTTCATATAGACTCCAATGTCAGCGCAAGGGAAATTCCAAAACAATCCTAACCTGATAAGAGTTAGTTGTGAAAGGAACCTACTTGTAGTTGGATGTTCGCATGACACCCGTGGGAGCAAGCCAAAACGAAGGTGGGTTTCCAAGAATGATGCAATATGAAAAAAGAAAAAAAATGAGATTAAAATAAAAGAATATAAGAGACAATTCCTCTGACCAGCAAAAGCTATACTTAGCCGAAAATCAAGAGTTGAAGTTGAGATTGGCACACAACCGTAGTTGGATGTTCGCATGACACCTGTGGGAACAAGCCAAAATAAAGGGTGTAACCATGATCAACAGTCTCTAATAAAATAACGCAACCTGACCACCGCATTCAAGACACATCAAGTTGTTTTTGCAAGAAGAGGTAAACATTCTTTTTAAAACTAGAAGGGAATTTTTTAGTAGAGATTTGTTGTATAGAAGAATAAAGTAGAGCATGTTTATGAATTATCAAGGATAGAAAGAAATTGCATTGTTAAGTAATGTTGCCTAGGTGGAGCATTTGAAGCAACCAATCGACGCAAAATTTAGGATAAGAACTGAATAATATTGCCTTAGTAGAAGATATGCTTGAGGACAAGTATATATCTAAATTTGGGGGTGTGATAACTTGTAAAAATACAAGTTATTTATACTATTTTATTTAGATATTGCGGCAAAAAGAAAAAAAGTTGCGTCAATAGTATAGAAATTGGCTAAGAAATGCGAGAATTATAAATTTTCATCAACACACCCACTAATACCATTGCAATGGTAGAATAAATGTTTCAATTTCTATTTTGTAGGAAATCAGTCACCGCATGTGTTAATGGCTCAAAGATAAAAGAAACAACGCATCTACGTTGCATTACGCCCATCATTCAAGAATGAAGAGATGATCAACGCAATGACGGCGCATGCGACAATCGATCAAGAGCTTAACAATCAACGTTTCAACCACATGTGGTAATAAAAAATAACACCGCATGCGGTGATCGATCGAAGATGTAAAGAGCAATGCATTTGCGGACGATTTAGACGGATGTACAGCATTCAGTTGTGCATTTCTGACGGGTTGATTGCGTAACAGAAAGAATATTCATTCCGCCATTTCAAAAACTACCATAACCATAAAGTGGGGACCACGAAGTCAAAGAGCCAAGCTGCACCTATAAATAGTTTCTGCAAATTCACTTAAAGATATACTTAAATACATAGAGACGTGTATATACTGATCTGAGAGGGAGACTGGTCTGAAGCGATTTCCAGAGTAGATCCGGGATAATCAAGAGACAAAGCTGAGAGGTGAGTCTCCGAGCAAAGAATCCTTCCGAACCTCGCCGTAGAATTACGAAGGTCATTTCTACCAGAAGAGCAAGCTTGAGAGGGAAACTCTCCTCTCCATTTCTACCACACACGCCGGCAAGCAAAACCTCTATCCAGGATCTATGTCAAGACGTTGACACATTTCTATATTGTTTCTATCTCTATTTCATCACTTGTATTCATCTTCTTAATCTTTCATTCACACCATGTATCAAACGCTTAATCTTAGTATTAAATGTTATAATCATTTCCATTGACATCTCTCTGTCTATTTTCGTTCATCCATAATCCATTTTCTCCATGATGTTTTCCTAATTCCCTGGGTAAATAGCAAGAATTAAGCAAGTAAATTAATTTTTGTTAAGGAAATAATTAAGTTTAGCTAAAGCATGCTCGACGGCATCTTCACCTATGAGAGTAGAAGTGAATATGTTATTCCACCTATCGAGAGAGAGTTGGAAGAATGCGTTAACTAAAGCGAGAAGTACTTCCAGAGATGGAAGCAACATTGCATTCATCATGTTCATCCCTGTTTCACCATAGAGATATGGGAACGCGGCCAATCACCGAGAGGTGTACGCCAAGGGAAACCAGAACCATCGTTGCATCTTTAACGCAATTAACCAACTTGGGATGTTTTTATTATTTATTCTTTCTATTTCTAATTCATCCATAAAGACTTGCCATCGCATACCACGATCCTTTGTATAACTTCACAGTCAATCTCGAACTCATTATCATGTATCATGTATCTTGTATCTTGTATCATCTTAGTTTAGGATTTTATTTTCAACGCAACTTTATTTTATCAACACAACTTTATTTTCATCACACTTTAGATTCTTGTATAAACCAATTCTTTATTAATTGTAAAAATCGGTCGCATGTATCACAAAAGTAATGCAATAACGAAAACAATCCCTATGTTCGACCTCGGATTATTTTGAGAAACTTGCGTTGGAATTATACTTGGTTTCAACGCAAGAAAACTTGTGACACGCATTACTCTATCGCATACGACAAGCCTATCATTAACAACGCATATTTAGAAGTAGTGTGCATAAGCGATAATACAACATAACATTCCATCTACATTCCATTTCTATGTCATAAAGTTTATGGCAACATGAGCTTGCATGATTCATTCATTCACATTCATATTTGTCCACATGATGTAAGATAAATCTTTAGCGTACCATGTTTATGGTGTCGTTTCCGGGGATTGGTAACGGTTAGTGTTGAATACTTTTGTGGTATCTTGCGAAACAGATATCTTTGTACTGGTTGTTTATTGCGAAGAGCAGTCTGACGGTTTATGAGTATACGAGTTGATCCAGAAATTCTAAGCTGACCCAGAGATCAAGTGTATTTTTCGCACAAGAGCACATCAGGGCCAAGTTAGGCGAAAAGTTAACATGGCAGATAATAACGAGGCACCCGAAGGGAATCAAAGGGAAAATTGGCCAGCACAAAGACCCTGTATTTCTTGCGGCCGATCGCAACATTCCAATGAGGAACTATGTGGCGCCAAATTTTTATAACTTCTCGCCCGGAATTTCAAGACCCATGGTTGAGGAGAATGCAACTTTTGAGATAAGGCCGATAATGCTTCAAATGATTCACAATGCGGGACAATTCGGAGGTCTATAAGGAAAAGACCCGCATGCTTCAACGCATTACAAAGATTGCGATCATAGGAATTCATTGGTCGAGCGCAACTTCACTGCAAGGCTTTGTGTTGATCATTCTCGCAAACATTCGCCTAAGAAGGAATGCCGCAACTTAATCAGCGCAACATGGTGAGCGCATTTGGGTGAAAGGCCAATTAAGAGCGATGGTACATAAAGCTGATGACAATCGAATCCAAATTAATTTGACAGCTGATAATGGTCACAAAGTACATTTAGCTTTATCAATAACGAACATTCGGTGCGTCAATCAGGAATTAAAGTTGTCCCATTTGTACAACCGGGAGAGAAAAGCCGCCTTTCACCATGGATGCTCTATAAATACCAAGTGCATTCTTCAGAAAAGAGGTTCACTATTTTTACAACCAGTTGCTTTTGTTCATAATTTCCTTTCCATTTTAAGGTGGAACAAGAGAAGAGTGGTGGCGCCGAAGATCACTCAGGAAAACTCGAGAGAGAACCTTGGGGCATAAGAGCAGAGAGTGGGCCGATTCTCGCGAGAGCGAGAATATCTTTAGAGCACGAGTAGAAATAGTGTAAACGCCTGGCAGCAAGAAATTGCTACCAGGCTCTTTATTATACTTGCATTGTTATTTGTACATCTTCATATCTATTCAATGGAAGTTCTATTTCTACATCTACTCACTCTCTTAATACGCATGAGTAGTTAAACTAGTTGAATGGGTTGAGAAAAACTAAGCTAACATGACCTAGGAAGTTCATTGCTTGCGATTGTCTTATTTTATGCTATGCAAAATACCCTTTAGGATTACTCGAGAGAAAGTCTAAAGAAAGAACCTAATGTCTTGAGAGAGCTAGGTTAGAATCTGGACTCAAAAGAGCAAGATTAGGCTTGCATAAACAAGAGATAGGGACTTAGAGATAAGCTCTGTTTGTCAACACTGTATCACATGCACCCTAGGAATAGGTATGATATTTGTGGTCGCATATTTGTGTGGATGTCATTTCATCATCGCATAAATAGGAATAGAGGTATATGTGTAGACCCTATAGACTTATCGCATATATATCGCATACATTCTAGCCTTAGAAGCTGTGGTATTCGCACCGAGAGGTGGTTTACTATTGTATGCATGTTACATGATCGCAAGCATGAACACATTCTAGGGAGTGTTAGATGAAACCATTCTCAACCCGTTCACCGCATATTCATCGCATTTCCCGTTTACCAACTCTTTTCAAACTCCGCCGCATTTGTTATTTATTTTTCATCAATGCAAACAACAAACCAACACTTTATTTATTTACTCGGTAACCGCAAAGTTTTCATCAAAATTACCAATGCAATCTATTTTCGAAAGTCCCTGTGTTTGACCCTGGACTTACTAGGAAACTTAGAGGAATTTACACTTGAATTCCGCTGGGGAAACTTGAGTGCACAACGTAATTCCATCAGCGCATATCATCCATATTTCCACTACGTAAAATACTGCATCAGTAGCCCGCCCATTTTAGGCCTTAGAGATCTGCCTTAAGTAGCCAATCCGATTGGGGAAAAACCTAAAGCGATCCTATCCATTTCTAGAGTTCACTTTGATCTTGACCAACTGCACAAAACCTATCCAAAAAGGGATGCACCTAAGGCGCCATGAGGGAGTATAGAATGATCTCACGGTGTGAATCAATGACAGAGACTGTAGGACGTGTTTACACACACCCTTCACCCATTTACTATAAACACTCTCTCTGTCCACCTTGATATTGACTCATGCAAACACCATCCGAAGGGGGATGCTCCTAAGGCACCACGAGGCCAAACATGAATCTCACGGTGTGAACATTCAGGGAGAAACGTGAGTGGAATCATAGACATATCAGATACATCTCTTCCTCCCATTGAGCATTTTATTACCTAGGGTTTAGCTTACTTAGAAAAAACACGGCTAAGAATTTTAACTAAGTGACTGTTTAGGTTTTCCCAAGAGTAACTTTTACCTTGGATAGTTGAAACAACTTTTGATCATCGTCCATTAAACTCTTTAACAGAGTCTTTGACCAATTGTCATATGCT
Organism: Benincasa hispida; assembly: GCF_009727055.1. Classification (NCBI taxonomy): domain Eukaryota; kingdom Viridiplantae; phylum Streptophyta; class Magnoliopsida; order Cucurbitales; family Cucurbitaceae; genus Benincasa; species Benincasa hispida. The sequence continues at coordinate 65,009,499 of NC_052356.1, read as the reverse complement.
TGCAGAAAATCTATCTAATTCATCTTTCTAGGTAGATTCCCAGGTAGGGGTGTTCTATTTCCGTCAGCTTAAGAACCTCAGCCTAGATAGAACCCGCCTTAGACAAAAGGTCCCTTATAGATAGATTTAATACAATTTTAACCTTTATGCCAATCAATTTAATTCTATTAAACCGATTTAAAAAATATTAAACTAGGTTACTAATCCCATTAGAACCTTTGAACTTAGGTCTATTTCAATCCAATTTTAAAACCCTTTTAAAACATGAGTTCATCCTAAGTCCGCATGCAACTCTTTCTTATCAATTTTAGTTCTAATTTCCTTTATAACACTTATAACTGGAAACAACCAAAGTCAACCACAATGCATAGCTAAACACATACAAGGCATTCATAAGGTTTATAAACAGCCTAAGTGTAATGCTCAATGCATTTTTCATTCATTGCTACCTTTTTATATAACTCTTATACAAACAAGCAACGAATCAAGCACAACATGCTTCCATTCACCCTTATACTATGATGATTATAATATAAAGATGATGCATGATAATGCTCACTACATGCAAAATATAACTCTTATATTTTCATGATGCATGCGCATGCTTTCATATAATTTCATCATGCAATATTATAACACTTATAATACATGATGCATAAATGATTGTGGGTTTCGAAACTATATGTCAAAATTTTGCCATATAAACTACATACATCACATGTATAATAAACAAATGTTGAGGAACCGGGTAAAATTGTCTCAAATCCTCAAAACTAAAGCTAATTATTACAAAAACAAGGAGTCTCCGATTCAAACAGGTGAACCGGGTCTTGAACCATTCGGGCGGAGCAACGCATCTCCATTGATTGTGCACCAAACACCTCGCGATTACCTACATGAAAGAAAAAATTCTTTGCTCAATCATTTACCTACGCTTCCAAAGCTAAACGATCGTCTAGTAACGATCGTGTACCTTTTACTATGCAAAGAAGCACGAGGTACTCGATCGTCTAGCGCGTCGCGCACAATGCAAGCCTTATACGATTGTCTAAACGACTATGATGCGATGAAGCAAGATTGTCTAAATGATCGCTGAGCGAGCGCCTTCGTATCGTATACCGCGTGATCGTGTAGTCGGTGACTATGCGATGAGCATGTTAACTACAGGATTGTTTAGCTCACGCCTTCTTCTAAACGATGAACATCAAATGCTCCCACTAAGATCGTCTACCTCTAGCGTCTCCGTGATCGGGCAACCAACGCTATGCAATAGAGTAAACAAATTACCCCATCGTTTAGCATTAACTAAATTATCGTTTAGTAAATACTACACGATCGTATAGGAAAATCCACACGATCGTTTAGTTAAATCCAAAAAATTGTTTACCTGAGGCTACACGACATGACCAACTCTTGGTTTTCTTCTTCGCTGAGAACTGCATCTCCATGCTCGAAACTTCGTCACGAACTACTCGACTAACTCAAACACTTTGAATTACATAATCGATAGCATGTTAATTATGCCCAAAAACACAAGGGCTCTTACAAATTAACACTTTGTAATTTAAAGAGAGCTTGAAATAGAGGCAATTAACCCGTAAACATCCATCAATGCCATCCACAAACACATTTAACAATTAAATGCAATGTAGAAAACCCACCACGACTGTAAAAGAAGTTCAAAATAAAAGTGAAATTTGGAATATCAGAACAACCTGACTCTGATACCAATTTAAGGAAATCGGACATGAGGATTTCCATGAGCAGTGAAAGGATCATTCCAAATTTCAATCGTATTCGAACATACATAATTACAGTCACAAACAGAAACAACAGGCTATGTGCAAAACCGAAATTACAACATGTTTTTCTACAGATCAAGGGATAGAATTAACATACCTTTGAAGACTCATCTTCAAGATCCCTCGATCAAGACGACAACCACGAACGCTCGAAAAATTCGACTGCTACACTACATGATCCACAGCAATCTCGAACACAATGATCACCCAGATCACAAACATAGCGAACGCAACGAACGGCCTCCACAAAACCTCGACAGTGTTGAGTTGAATATGACACAACCATAATGGCTACCTCGGTATTCTCGATGTGAGAATCCAGCAATTGAGCTTTACGTGGAGTTGGTAAGAGGCAGAAACCGGCGGAGAACAATCGTGTAAATGATTGAGCAAGTGGGAGATGGAAAAGGTCTATCATATAGATGATGCCCAATCGTTTAACAAAAGCTATGCGGTCGTTTAGCTCATCGGCCAGCTGAGTGTCTATCGTATAGAAACACTCCACGATCGTCTAGTCACTCCAAACTGTCGTTTAGTAAATCGTATTTACTTGACAACATTTCTATGGGTAATTTTCGAGAATGGAAACTCTTTCATTAACCTTGTAAATTTAGGAAAACATTTTTCCTTTTATCTCACGATTGCCATGAAACCACCAATAACCTCCCACTCAATTGGCTATTAGAGAAAAAGAGATAATTATCCAATAATTAATATTATTATAAATATAAATGATAACTAACTTACCATACTATATTTATAACCTATAGTTTTAATATTTCATCTCATGAAACATATAAACCATAGCTTTTTTTCTCTTTCATGAAACTTAATGTAAATCTCATTTACATTAATCCTCCACTTGATGTATCTCATACACCACACTGATCATATCATATATAATCAAATTACCTCTTGTCAATTTGAACATTTCTAATCAACGCCAAGAACTGATTCTCAACTTGAATCCATTGAGCTACCAAGGGGATCTTATGAACTTGTAGCTCGAAGCTCCAACGATACGTGAATAAACAACTAAACTCTTTAGTCACGGGATCTACCATCTGTTAACTATCAAGTACTCCGCTAAAGACCGATAGTTGAAATATCCTTACTATAGATATATTATGTGTCCATCTTAACCAGTCAATAGTATGATAACCCTTCACAGATCGCTCGTAAGTATAGCTCGGCCAGTAACCGTTATGCCCCTGTAATTACATCTAACTTCTTAAGTACCACTGAGAACTTGTAGAAATACAAGTTATTTATGTTGCCTTATCTAGATATTGTGGCCAAAAGTGAAGGAATATGCGTCGATTGTATGAAAATTAGCTCAGAAATACAATAATTATGAATTATCGCAATTACATCCATTAACATCATCAAGATGGTAGAAGAGGATATTTCTATTCTGTTTTGCAGGAAACCAAGTCACCACTTGCGATCAAGGCTCAACGAGAAACTGAATAACATATCTTCGTCATATTGCGCCCATCAAACCACAATGAAGAGATGATCAACACAATGACGGTGCAATGCAACAGTCGATCCCGAGCTGAATTTCAACCACATGCAGTAATAAAAACAACACCGCATGCGAGCGTCCGATCGAAAGATGCAGCTGAGCGACGCAAATGCGGATGATTGTGACACGTGTACAACTAACCGTTGTGCAGATTTGATGATCTGATTGCATAACAGAAGGAATATTTATTCCTCCATCTTTGGAATTTCCATAACAATAAGTGGGGTCCACAAGCCAAGAGTCAAAGCTTTTCACCTATAAATACCCCCATAGAATTCAGAGAAGTTATACTTGATACGAGGGCTAGTTGATGCTAGATTACTAAGAGAGAGGCTGAGCTGAGTACTGATCGAAAAAAATTCAGGAATAGAAGAGACAAGGCCGATAGGTGAGTCTCAGTGCAATTCTGCCAGATCCTTGCCGAGAAGCTCTGTACTTAGATCCCTTCTACCGGTTCAGCAAGCCTGAGAGGGAAGTTCATCCTTCCACACGATCCATCCACATCGGCAAGCAAATCTCCATCCAAATCAGTGCCAAGATGTTGGCGCTCATTTTTATTTGTTTTTAACTCTATTCATCAACTGTATTTCATCTTCTTAATCTCTTCATTCACAAATCATGTATTAGGCGCTAAATAGTTTTATTGAATGTCTCAATCATTTCCATTTCCACTTCTCTGTCTATTTTCATTCCTCCATTAATCCTTTTCTCCATGAAGTTTTTTTAATCCCTTGGTAATTAATATGAATTAAACGAGTAATTAATCTATGATAAAGAGATAAATGCGTTTAGCTAAGGCATGCTAGATGGCATCCTCACTTGTGAGAGCAAAAGTGAAGATGCCATTCTGATCTATCGAGAGAAGGTTAGAAGAATGCATTAACTAAAGCGAGTAGTACTTCCAGAGATGGAAGCAACCTTGCGTTCATTACGTTCGTCCTTGTTTCACCACAGAGATGTGGGAACATGGCCGATCACTGAGAGGTGTACGCCAAGGGAAAAGCGGAACCGTACTTATGCCTTTATTGTAATTAAGGAACTTGCGATGTTTGTACTAATTATCTTTTCTCTTTCTGTTTCACACATAAGACTTGCCACCGCATAACACGATCTTTGTAGATTTTTCACAGTCAGTCTCACCCTCAGTATCTTGTATCATGAAACTTGTATCTTGTATCATCATAGCTTAGGTTTATTTTACCGCAATTTACTTTATTACCGCATTTTTATTGCTTAACGTTACTTTATCCCTTACCTTTACTTTATCGCATTTTTAAATACCTGTACAAACAACCTCTTTATTAAATTGAAAAACCCTTGGTCACATGTATCACAAATATAATGCAATTAACCTAAAACAATCCCTGTGTTCGACCTCGGATCACACCGAGAAACTTGCGGTGAAATTATACTTGGTTTCAATGCAAGGAAACTTGTGACAACGCATAGCATACTACAAGAACATTCATTATTAACGCATATCTAGAAGTAGTATCGCATATCATTGCATAAAATTTGTGTTACAATTTTATGGCATGGACTTGTAGCTTAGATTAAAAATTATGTCATCAAGTTTGTGGCGCTGTTGCCAAGGGATTGGTTAACGGTTTATTGTTTGAGTGTGTTTTTGGTATTTGTAGGATAGATCTCTTTGTATTGGTTGTTCAACGCGGAGAGCAGTCTGACAGCTTATGAGCTCTGGTGTCGAACCAAAATTTGTAGCTGACCCAGAGATCGAGCGAACCTTTCGCGCACGGGACGCTAGAATCGAGCAAGGCAAAAGAGAGCAGCAGATATAGCAGATAATAATGACAACACGGTACCCATAGGAAATCAATGGGTGGTACGGCTAGCTCAGGACCCAGTCTTCCTCGCCGCTGATCGTAACATTCCCATAAGGAACTACGCGGCACCCAACCTAGAAGTAGTATCGCATATCATTGCATAAAATCTACATTACAAGTTTATGGCAAGGACTTGTAGCTTAGATTAAAAATTATGTCATCAACCATTGATCCCTTTAATGAACATAAATCATAGTCCTACTATGACTGAGTCATCTCTTCCAAAGAGAAGTTGTGACCACTATGATCAAGCCCCGGAATCAGCCCTTACGGGAGCAATTTATCTACTTACCCCTGCTTCAGGAAAGGAGTGAATTCCATCTTGTGTAACTGAGTTCCCAGCTCCCAAATCAGACAAGTTCCCAAAAAGGTAGGCATGTTGAGTTGGCAATCTGGCCATTCTTGTAACGAAAATTTTATATCTTTATCATCATAAACTTGGTATGCAGTTTTTTATGTTGTCTAAATATAAGCATGTGGACAAATATGGATAATGATGAATGTGAATCATGCAAGCTCATGTTGCCATAAACTTGTTGACTTGGAATGGAAATGGAATGTGGATGATGTGTTATGCTTATTTAGACTTTATGCGATACTACATCTAGATGTATGCGTTATTAACTAAATGCTCGTAGTATGCTATGCGTTGTCACAAGTTTCCTTGCGTTGAAACCAAGTATAATTCCAATGCAAGTTTCTCGAAGTGATCCGAGGTAGAACACAGGAATTGCTTAGTTAATGTGTTACGTTCGTGATATATGCGACCGGGGGTTTTTCAATTAATAAAAGTTGTGTTTATACAAGTATTTAAAGTTGCGGTAAAGTAAAATTGCGGTAAAGTAAAGTTGCGGTCATAAAATAAAGTACGATAAAAGTAAACCTAAGTTATGATGATACAAGATATAGGATACAAGATACATGATACTTAGTTTGAGACTGACTGTGAAGATTATACAAAGGGTCGTGTTATGCAGTGGCAAGTCTTTATGTATGAAATAGAAATAGAAAAGATAACTAGTATAAACATCGCAAGGTATTAATTGCGTTAAAGACATAACTACGATTCTGCTTTCCCTTGGCGTACACCTCTCGATGATCGGTCATGTTCCACATCTCTGTGGTGAAACAGGGATGAACGTAATGAATGCAAGGTTGCTTCCATCTCTGGAAGTACTTCTCGCTTTAGTTAACGCATTCTTCCAACCTTCTCTCGACAGGAGGAATGGCATCTTCACTTCTGCTCTCACAGGTGAAGATGTCGTCTAACATGCTTTAGCTAACCATATTTATTTTCTTAACACAGATTAATTTACTTGTTACATTCATGCTAATTACCAGGGGATTAAGAAGACATCATGAAGAAAGAGAATTACAGATGAACGGGAATAGACAAAAAGATGGAGATGGAAATGATCATGGCATTCAATACTAATATTTAGCGTCTGATACGTGGTGTGAATGATAGACTAAGAAGATGAATACAATTGATGATAAAGAGATAGCAACAAATACAGAAGAGTGCCAACGTCTTGACACATATCTGGATGGTGGATTTGCTTGTCTGCGTATGGAAGGAATGAAGAGAAGAGCTTCCCTCTCAGGCTTGCTTGTTCAGTAGAAATGACCTTGGTACAGAGCTTCAATAGTGGGGATTGAAAGGATTTACCCTGAGACTCACCTCTCGGCCTTATCTCTCATATCTTCTCGGATCTTCTCCGATTAGGATCTTCAGACCAATCTCTCTCAGTATACAAATAACAAAATATGCCCGTATCAAGTATATCTTCTCATAGAATTTCAGAGGCTATTTATAGGCTCAACTTTGACTCTCAACAGTGTGGACCCCACTTCATTGTTATGGCAATTCCGAAAATTGTGGAGCGAATATTCCTTCTATTACGCAATCAATCCCATTAGAAATGCACAACGGTCAGCTGTACACGTGTATGGATCCTCTGCAATTGCGTTGCTCTTTTGCATCTTCGATCATTTGCCTGTATGCGGTGTTGTTTTTTATTACCACATGTGGTTGAGATTTCGGTAATCGCTTAGCTCTTGATCGATTGTGACATGCACCGTCATTGCGTTGATCGTCTATTCATTCCTGAATGATGGATGCAATGCGACGTAGATGCGTAGTTCTTTTTATCTTGAGCCATGGACGCATGCGGTGACTTGATTTCCTACAAAACAGAATGGAAACATCCTTTTCTACCATCGCAATGGTGTCAGTGGGTGTATTGACGAAAATTTACAATTCTTCCATTTCTTAGCTAATTTCCATACAATTGACGCAAATTTCCTTTCTTTTGGCCGCAATATCTAAATAAAGCAGTATAAATAATTTGTTTTTCTACAAGTTATCACACCTCCAAATTTAGATATATGCTTATCCTCAAGTATATCTTCTACTAAGGCAATAATGCTCAATTCCTATCCTACATTTTGCGTCGATTGGATGCTCCGAATGCTCCACCTAAGCACATTACTTAACATCTCAATTTCTTTCTATCCTTGAAAATTCCTAACAACGCCCTACTTTATTCTTCTATACTACAAATTTCTGCTCAAAAATGCTTTTCTAGCTTTAAAAATTAGTTTAGCTCTTCTTGTCAAAACTACTTTATGTGTCTGGATGCAGTGGTCAAACTTTGCGTCATTTATTAAAGACTGTTGATCATGGTGACACCCTTTGTTTTGGCTTGTTCCCACAGGTGTCATACGAACATCCAACTACGGTTGTGTGCCAATCTCAACTTTAACTCATGATTTTCAGAGGAGTTGTCTCTTGCATTCTTTTTCTTTCTCATTTTTTTCTTTTCATTTGCGTTGTTCTTGGAAACCCACCTTCGTTTTGGCTTTCTCATTTTTTTTTTTTTTGAAATGATGACCGCATTTTTCTTAATGACCGCATCACTTGATCTCATATGCTAAGAACTTCCCCACCCCCAAATTTAAAGGTATGTAAGGTCCTCATTGGATTGGTTGGACAGAATAGACAAACACTTAGACAAAATTTCAAAAAGAAGGTTTGAGCAGAATTTTGAAAGATAAAAGGTAAAGTATTGCTATAGCCATGAATAAACTAAGTGTTAGTCAGAAAATATAAAGTATGGGAAATGTTACTAAGTATATGCCTATTATACATCATGGCAGCACAATGAATAACACAAAAGGAGAGATCAAGAATATCGCAAAGTTGACAAAGGATGATAAAGAAGAGGCACAAGCATATAGAGAGAATTGCTACTCAGTTGTATTGAAAATTAACTAATTATACAAGTAATTACAGATATCGCAATGCATAAATTTTTTTTCTTGTACAAAGAATCAAAGAATTTAATTAAACCTAGAAAAATAATGAATTGCAGTTATCTTTTGAATTTGATCCAGACGAGTGCACGATTAAAAATTACACCGTGCTTCCATTAACGCAAATACATTTTTGCTGAGGACGGGCAACAACGCATGTATTCCCACAACACAACCCTTAACTCAACACATTTCTAGAGGACGGGCGCACAGTATTTCTACCAGCGCAACACTACCTCAACATAGTGCATCTTCGCTAAGGACGGGCAAAGAACACATACGAGCATAACACACCCCTCAACGCAATGTATTTGGGTGTAATGGACGCAAAGTGTATCTGTTAACATGGAATGCACCCATCATCGCGTTATATACCAATTTTTATTTTTCTTTTTAATTCATCAATAACGCAAGTCGAAAAGACTTTGCGGTGTTCAACTTTTCATCCAGTCATTCACAAACATATTAAGAACATCGCTACTAATGCCTACAAATTAAAGGAATTGAACATGACATGGAAAGATACTAATGAATTAAATTGAAGGAAAATACAGAAAGCATTAAAGGCTAATTCTAATAAGCATTAAATAATGCAATTTAGAAAGCAGTAAAGAAAGCAGTAAAGAAAGCAGGTAAATAGAATTGAGATATGGACCGGAAGATAGTTTTCTTTGATGAACACAATCCACACCTCCGCAAGCGGTCCAGCTTTCCTGCCCAATGTCTTCAGGGACATTGCTCCTTTCTATGTGATCCCAGGGCTTCAGAATTGCTGGGCAACGTTCTAGGTGTTCTATTTTGAAGTTTGGATGCCAGCTGCCCCACTTGAATCTTCAAATTTCTTATTAAAGATGTTGCGCCTGCATCACTGCATCATTTTTATCCATGTACTACTTGAGCAGGGCCTCAAATGAATTACAAGAGGTGTTTGAAGATGAGGGTTATAGATTGTGCGATTGTCTCTATTAACCCTGATTCTGATTGTGGTGAAAAGGTGGAGGGTTTCCTCGATTCCCTGAATTGCTATTCTGATGGTTACTTGGCCCACCTTGGTTTTAATTCCCTCCCCAACCGAAGTTAGGGTGACTTCTCCAACTAGGATTATATGTGTTACTGTAGGGGTTGTTCTGGATTGCACATACTTGCTGCATGTTCGATGGGCACATTTCTACTGCATGGCCTCCTCCACAATTAACGCAACTAATTGTGGCCACTTATGTCAACACATTGGGTTGCAATGTTGTTTGGGAGAGGGCACCTTGATTAAGCGCCATCGACTGGAGGATAGAGGTTACTGCGGCCATTTGGGCGGCCAAAGTAGTCATTGTCTCCGCAGGGACAATGGCAGTTTCATTTCTTCTTCTTTCAGAGCCTCTTCCTCCGTATCCATCATCAACTCAGTCATCCATATTTCGTGAGATGCGGTCAAGGATGACCTTGGCCTCAATATATGTCTTATCCATAAAACCTCCTGTCACGGAGGCATCAGTAACAACCTGCGTTGATCTATTTAGGCCATTATAAAAGGTCTCCATCAGGACGCAATCGGGTATCACAATATGCGGACAATTCTTCACCAGTTTTCTGAATCGCACCCAGGCGGTGCTAAGGGTCTCGTTATCCATCTGTTTAAAGTTTAACACGTCCTTCCGTCGCCTTGTGTTGACAGTCGAAAGGAAGAACTTCTTCATAAATCACTCAACCAACTGATCCCATGAAGTAATCTCATTTGGCTCCAGTGAATGAGCCCACCTCTTGGCCTCATCCCTCAAGGTGTAAGGGAAGAGATATAGCCTGATACCTTATGGGGTAACACCAAGTATAGAGAAGTTGTCGCACATCTCGACGAAACTGGTCAGATGGGCATATGGATCCTTATCTTGTAGACCACCAAACTGCCCCGCATTCTGAATCATTTGAAGCATGACCGATTTAATCTCGAATCTTGCGTTCTCCTCAACTATCGGTCTTGAAATTTCGGGCGAAAAATCATACAGATTGGGTGTCGCATAGTTTCTCATCAGAATGTTGCGATCAGTCGCAAGAAAAACGGGATCTTGCACTGGTCGTCCCACCTCTGATTTACTTTAGGTGCCACATTATCATTATTATTATCTTCCATGTTGGCCTTCTTTCACCTCGCTCGGTTTTGGCGTGCCTTTGCACAAAATGTACGCTCGATCTTTGGGTCAGTCCCAATACTCATAAACTGTCAGACTGCTCTCCGCGATAAACGGCCAGTACAAAGAGATCTGTCCTGCAAAATATCACAAACATAGTCAACATTAACCGTTACCAATCCCTGGCAACGACGCCATAAATTTGTAACGAAAATTTTATATCTTTATCATCATAAACTTGGTATGCAGTTTTTTATGTTGTCTAAATATAAGCATGTGGACAAATATGGATAATGATGAATGTGAATCATGCAAGCTCATGTTGCCATAAACTTGTTAACTTGGAATGGAAATGGAATGTGGATAATGTGTTATGCTTATTCAGACTTTATGCGATACTACATCTAAATGTATGCGTTATTAACTAAATGCTCGTAGTATGCTATGCGTTGTCACAAGTTTCCTTGCGTTGAAACCAAGTATAATTCCAACGCAAGTTTCTCGAAGTGATCCGAGGTCGAACATAGGGATTGCTTAGTTAATGTGTTATGTTTGTGATATATGCGACCAGGGGTTTTTCAATTAATAAAAGTTGTGTTTATACAAGTATTTAAAGTTGCGGTAAAGTAAAATTGTGGTAAAGTAAAGTTGCGGTCATAAAATAAAGTGCAATAAAAGTAAACCTAAGCTATGATGATACAAGATACATGATACATGATACTGAGTTTGAGACGGACTGTGAAAATTATACGAAGGGTCATGTTATGCGGTGGCAAGTCTTTATGTATGAAACAGAAATAGAAAAGATAACTAGTATAAACATCGCAAGTTATTAATTGCGTTAAAGACATAACTACGGTTTCGCTTTCCCTTAGCGTACACCTCTCGGTGATCGGCCATGTTCCCACATCTCTATGGTGAAACAGGGCTGAATGTAATGAACGCAAGGTTGCTTCCATCTCTGGAAGTACTTCTCGCTTTAGTTAACACATTCTTCCAACATTCTCTCGGCAGGAGGAATGGCATCTTCAATTCTGCTCTCACAAGTGAAGATGTCTTCTAGCATGCTTTAGCTAAACGTATTTATTTCCTTAACACAGATTAGTTTACTTGTTAGGTTCATGCTAATTACCAGGGGATTAAGAAGACATCATGAAGAAAGCGAATTACAGATGAACGGAAATATACAGAAAAATGGAGATGGAAATGATCATGACAATCAATACTAATATTTAGCGTCTGATACATGGTGTGAATGATAAACTAAGAAGATGAATACAATTAATGATAAAGAGATAGAAACAAATACAGAAGAGTGCCAACGTCTTGACATAGATCTGGATGGTGGATTTGCTTGTTGGTGTATGGAAGGAATGAAGAGAAGAGCTTCCCTTTTAAGCTTGCTCGTCCGGTAGAAGTGACCTTGGTACAGAGCTTCAATGGTGAAGATTGAAAGGATATGCCCTGAGACTCACCTCTCGGCCTTGTCTCTTAAATCTTCCCGAATATTCTCCGATCAGGCTCTTCAGACAAGTCTCTCTCTCAATATAAAAATATCAAAATATGCCCGTATCAAGTATATCTTCTCATAGAATTTCAGAGGCTATTTATAGGCTCAGCTTTGAGTCTCTGCAGTGTAGACCCCACTTTGTTGTTATGCAATTCTGGAAATGGTGGAGTGAATATTCCTTCTGTTACGCGATCAATCCCGTCAGAAATGCACAACAGTCAGTTGTACACGTGTCTGGATCCTCTGCAATTGCGTTGCTATTTTGTATCTTTGATCGTTTGCTCGCATGCGGTGTTGTTTTTTATTACCGATGCAGTTGAGATTGCGGTAATCGCTTAGCTCTTGATCGATTGTCGCATGCACCGTCATTGTGTTGATTGTCTATTCATTCTTGAATGATGGGTGCAATGCGACGTAGATGCGTAGTTCTTTTTATCTTGAGCCATGGACGCATGCGGTGACTTGATTTCCTACAAAACAGAATGGAAACATCCTTTTCTACCATGGCAATGGTGTCAGTGGTGTATTGACGACAATTTAAAATTCTTGCATTTCTTAGCTAATTTCCATACAATTGACGCAACTTTCCTTTCTTTTGGCCCCAATATCTAAATAAAGCAGTATAAATAACTTGTATTTCTACGCCATAAACTTGTAACGAAAATTTTATATCTTTATCATCATAAACTTGGTACGTAGTTTTTGATGTTGTCTAAATATAAGCATGTCGAAAAATATGGATAATGATGAATGTGAATCATGCAAGCTCATGTTGCTATAAACTTGTTGACTTGGAATGGAAATGGAATGTGGATGATGTGTTATGCTTATTCAGACATTATGCGATACTACTTCTAGATGTATGCATTATTAACTAAATGCTTGTAGTATGCTATGCGTTTTCACAAGTTTCCTTGCGTTGAAACCAAGTATAATTCCAACGCAAGTTTCTCAAAGTGATCTGAGGTCGAACACAAGGATTGCTTAGTTAATGTGTTACGTTCATGATATATGCGACCATGGGTTTTTCAATAAATAAAGGTTGTGTTTATACAGGTATTTAAAGTTGCAGTAAAGTAAAATTGCGGTAAAGTAAAGTTGCGGTCATAAAATAAAGTGCGATAAAAGTAAACCTAAGCTATGATGATACAAGATACAGGATACATGATATATGATACTGAGTTTGAGATTGACTGTGAATATTATACAAAGGGTCGTGTTATGCAGTGGCAAGTCTTTATGTATGAAACAGAAATAGAAAAGATAACTATTATATACATCACAAGTTATTAATTGCGTTAAAGACATAACTACGGTTTCGCTTTCCCTTGGCGTACACCTCTCGGTGATCGGCTGTGTTCCCACATCTCTGTGGTGAAACAGGGATGAACGTAATGAACGCAAGGTTGCTTCCATCTCTGGAAGTACTTCTAGCTTTAG
>NC_052356.1:64992089-64995915 GCF_009727055.1 Benincasa hispida | reverse complement strand
TTTAACGCATTCTTCCAACCTTTCTCTCGACAGGAGGAATGGCATCTCTACTTCTGCTCTCACCGGTGAAATGTCGTCTAACATGCTTTAGCTAAACATTTTTATTTCTTAACACAGATTTAATTTACTTGTTACATTCATGCTAATTACCTGGGATTAAGAAGACATCATGAAGAAAGAGAAATTACAGATGAACGGGAATAGACAAAAAGATGGAGATGGAAATGATGCATGGCATCAATACTATATATTTTAGCGTCTGATACGTGGTGTGATGATAGACTAAGAAGATGAATACAATTGATGATAAAGAGATTAGAAACAAATACACAAATGAGTGCCAACGGTCTTGACACAGATCTGGACGGTGGTTTTCTTGTCGGCGTATGGAAGGAATGAAGAAAAAGAGCTTCCCTCTCAGGCTTACTTGTCTGGTAGATAAGAAGATGAATACAATTGATGATAAAGAGATAGAAACAAATACAAATGAGTGCCAACGTCTTGACACAGATCTGGACGGTGGATTTTCTTGTCGGCGTATGGAAGGAATGAAGAAAAGAGCTTCCCTCTCAGGCTTACTTGTCTGGTAGATGTGACCTTGGTACAGAGCTTCAACGGCAGGGATTGAAAGGATTTGTCCTAAGACTCACCTCTCAGCCTTATCTCTTAAATCTTCCTGGATCTTCTCCGATCAGGCTCTTCAGACCAGTCTTTCTCTCAATATACAAATATCAAAATATGCCCGTATCAAGTATATCTTCTCATAGAATTTCAGAGGCTATTTATAGGCTCAGCTTTGAGTCTCTGCAGTGTGGACCCCACTTTATTGTTATGGCAATTTCGAAAATGGTGGAGTGAATATTCCTTCTGTTACGCGATCAATCCCATCAAAAATGCACAATGGTCAGCTGTACATGTGTCTAGATCCTCCGTAATTGCATTGCTCTTTTGCATCTTCGATCGTTTGCCCACATGCGGTGTTATTTTTTATTACCGCATGAGGTTGGATTGCGATAATCATTTAGCCCTTGATCGATTGTGACATGCACCGTCATTGCGTTGATCATCTATTCATTCCTGAATGATGGGCACAATACGACGTAGATGCGTTGTTCTTTTTATCTTGAGCCATGGACACATGCGGTGACTTTATTTCCTACAAAACAAAATGGAAACGTCCTTTTCTACCATGGCAAGGGTGTCAGTGGGTATATTGATGGCAATTTACAATTCTTGCATTTCTTAGCTAATTTTCATACAATTGATGCAACTTTTCTTTCTTTTGGCCGCAATATCTAAATAAAGCAGTATAAATAACTTGTATTTCTACAAGTTATCAATTCTCACCCATACTAATAAAAGGATCGCTCTCAAAGGCTCAGTTCCTAAAACAATCAGGATTAAGGTCATGTCACCTATGTTCGTTTAGGTGAGATATAGGTCTCCAGTATCAACGGTGTTATATACAAAGATGAATCATAAACAATGTGGAAAATTACAAACAATGAAACTCCGGAAGAATTAGGACACCAATCCCAACAGTTATATCCCATATAACATAAAATCTATAGTTTATTAATCTCTCAAATAACTTATAGAATAAATTTGAATCATATTCATATGAATTTTAACCTATAGATTTTATAAGAATCTCATTCATATAATTAATGTTTGAATCATATTCCAATATTTATTTCTTTCAAATAAAACTTTATATAATATATCACATAAATTATATCTCATATAATTAATTTTATATTATAATGTATCACATAGATTATATTAATTATATTTTATATAATTAATTCGCTTCAATTAATTTGAACAATTCAAATTAATCCAAAATTTTATTTTCACTGATCACAATTGTGCTAACGAGGGGACCTTATGAACCTTTAGATTGAAGCTCCAATGGTACTCAATTAATTTAAACTCTTAAATTAAATTAATCAACTTCCATTAAATGTCGGTTGCTCCACTAAAGACCGACAACTACACTCGTCGCACTACAGATATATTTCTATGTCCATTGGATATAACCAATCAATAGTGCATTAACTTTTCATAAATTGCTCGTAAGTAGAGTTGGGCTAAAATTATCATTTTGTCCCTATAGTTACATCTAACTCTTTAAGTACCACTAATCCCTCTAATGAACAATTAGTTATAGTCCAACTATAACCAAACCTCTTTCGGGCCAGGAAAGGGTGTGACACCACATTGTTCAAGCCCTAGAATCAACCCTTAAGGGACAATTTCTCTACTTGCCCTAGCAGTAGGGAATGAGTGAATTTCTTCATGTATAGCTACGTTCCTAATTCCCCAATTAGACGAATCCCCAAAATGGTAGACATATTGAGTCAACAAATCTGGCCACTCTCACTCACACAAATTAAATGACCGCCTTCATAAGTAGGAGTTCACAACTCACTCAAGATTCATGTCAAGTCACCTATGGTCATCCTGATGAAATGTAAGTCTCTTCTAGTAACGGTGCTATATAGAGAGACTATTCATTTCGTGGTCCAATATAATACAAACTCTTTCTATAGAATACCCCCACTCATATATCTCTACATGATTGATCAGGATCAGATCATTTGTAGCACTTTACAATAATTGTAACAACTACAAAACGGGTTGTATTCATAGTGTCACCAAGATAAGGTACCCAGTCTTATCCATCTACTACAGACCATTTAGGTTATCACTTAAACATGATCCACCTGTATATCTCCACGTACATGTTTAAGTTACAGCTGTAACCTTAGATCTTAGTTTATTAGTTTTTGGGTTATGTAACTAAATGTTGAATAAATATCTATTATTTTACATATAAATAAATTGTTTATACAAGTTAAATTACAAACTATAAGACCATGAGATTTAGGGTTTCAACCCCAACACTTTGGTTTTCAGATTATTATTCTCAATCCCAACAATTTTGGAAACTCTACCATTTCTCGTCCTTACTAGACCACGATGTCCTGATGTGAAAGATGGGAATAGACTCCTATTTGAAGCTATATGTACAAAAATTGTACTATCAGTTGTCCATTCAGATGAGTAGCTACTATTTTTGTGTTATTCTCAATATAGGCATAGACATTACTAATTATTTCTTCATCAGTTTCAATTAGATTTATTGTTACTTCTTCAATCTCTACATGATTTACCTCATGTTTTCTTATCTGATCCTCTTTTAGTTTCCTACATTGATTTTAGAAGTGACCTTTCTTGCGACAGTAATAACACTCTATCTTCTTATTCATATCCTTCCACTTTTTATTGCTGCTACTCGATCCATCATTTTCAGAGTCTATCCTACCTTTACCTTTAGTCACTACTGAAGCTGAACCTACAACAGATTCTTTTTTACCGTCATTCCTATGATTTTCTTCATATATAGCTAAATCACAAATCCCTAAAGACTTTAAAGTGTTATCTCCAATTGAATTAGACATCACAGTTTTCATGGTCTCCCAACTATCAAGTAAAATTAATAACTGAATTGCATACACTTCATCAATAAATTCTATCTTGAAAAATTTTAACTGGTTAATTAAAGTGATAACCTCATTAATATAGGAATTTATAGAAGCATCCTCATCCATTTGCATATTGAAATACTTCTTAAAAAGATAAGCCTTACAATTGGTAGAAGGTTTCTCATACCTATTTATAGGTGCTTCCATCAAGTTCACTGCATTAGTCGCATTGGCTACAAGACTAGCAACATTTATTGGCAAATAAATCCTAATGATTGCAACTGTTTCTTCATTCAGGTTCTCCCATTCTTTATCTGGCATCCCTTTCAGTCTCTTCT
>NC_052356.1:64949589-64989589 GCF_009727055.1 Benincasa hispida | reverse complement strand
GAAATAATAATGGGTAAACAAACATACTTTAAAAGAAGAAACAAATGGATAAAGCAATAAACCTTTGTCAAATCCTAAACTCTTAATGTTTTCTTCTTCATCTTCTCACGAACATTTCTTCGATGAATAAGGGACACCACCACAAGTACAGCCTTGTTATTCTCTAGGAATCCAAGGGTAGAAGGGTGGTGTCTATCACCTTGGAAGAAGAAGAATAATAGAGAATGGTTGAGAGAAAAAAAATTTGAGAGGAAATCTAAATTGGAGGCTAGGGTCTTTTACAATAAAATTTCATCCCCTAAATTGGCCATAAAATGATATTTATATGGAAAACCCTTCTCCAAGTCTTTCTCAATTTACCCTTAAACCCAATCAATTAAATAACATTTATTCAATGAATTAACATACCAATTAAATAAAAATATATATCAAATATAACTTAATATATATAGTTAATTAATTAATAAATAAACATCATATTTTTATTTACTTTCACTTCTCCAAATTCATTAATTAATTCTTCATTAATCTAATTCATAAGAATTTAATATTTGAATATTTGATAGTATTGAAAATGTGTTATCTTCTTCTGCTTAACTCGGGGTCGTTTAGCTACTTAATTTGGTTAAATTGATTATTTTGTAGGACTCGAGTGTACAAGCAGTCAAATTAAGCATTCGGGACAAAAAGGCGTTAAAATGATGAAGTTATGAGCTAAAATGATCAAATGAAAAGGAAAGAAGGTTGTTGCCTTGCCAAGCGTTTCAAACTCTCATTAAACCTAAGTCCAACGCTAGCTCAACACTATTAGACAGAATACTCAGATGTAGGGCAGCGTTGCAACGCTTTGGAGATGCCCCAATGCCACCTCGCACCGCTCGTCAACGTTGCACCTACAATGCTCTCAGACAGAATAGGCAGCATTGCACCGCTCTCCTAGAGCGTTGCAATGCTAAGTAGTTTTACGGACATTCAGCCTCAACGCATGCACAACAAAACGTCAAGGCAACGTTGTGATCCTTGCCTAACGCTCGGCCAATTTACGTTGTAGCATTGCAATGCGCTTCCTAGCGTTGCGACGCTGTGGCAGTTTTATGAAAGGAACATTTGGGTCAGTCGATTATATCACAACACATACACTCAATTTTGAGCACTACCACCTTGTTCCAGCTCGGTTTTAGCCTACCTTTTTACCAGAATTTTAAAATAATTTCTTCCCCTTCGAACATTGTATCGATTTTGAAGATGTTTCCTGGCTAAAGGGTAAGAACTTAGCTTGGGTTTGTTAGTTTAATTTCGTTCCAATTCGATTCTTGAGACATGATATGTAATTCTATGAGTTTGTTATGAATTTGTGAGAATTTAGATTGAGCATATTCTTCAATTGTCTTGTATGGGATAATTTGAAAAATTAGCTATGCATGTATAATTGACTGCTTTTATTGACCCTAATTTGTAATCGTTAGGTAGTCGTCACCTATAAGCAAGGGTTAAGTTAGTTTTGTTAAATTGGGATTATATTTAGCAAGTATTTACTTTCTAACTTAGTTAAATCTCGCTCGAATAATTGGTTAGAGGATAGAAATCAATTATTTGGCTTAGCTTTGCCTTAGATCTTAATGCCTATTGATTGATTAATTGGTTGGTTGAGAATTCTCGCTTTTCCTTTAATTAACTTGATTTTATGGACTACCGGTTAGGATTCTAATCGACTGGCTTAAGTTTTAATTCAAATATTCTCACGTATCTTTTGATTAGTCAGTGATAGAATTGAAAAGGAACGAATTAAACTAGAATTACCCAAGCTAATTATTTTGTTCAATTGATTATTCACACATTCGTTTGCATCGCACACTTTTCATTTTCTTGCAACTTACTTCACTATTTTCACAACCCCCCTAGTTACTTCCTACAAGTGTCAATTTTATAGGAATCCAAATCAGCTCTCTATGGTTCGACCTCGGACTTGCTACTTGTACAACTAGTTAGTATAAGAGGTTAGTTCGGTGCATACAAATATCATTTGCATAGGCGCATGTTCAAAGGCGGCAGTGAATCCGATGGCCGACCAAATTGGCATGGTTGTAGGGGAGCCAACGGATTTCTTGATTTTGAAACTTATAGTGTTTATCCTTGCTAATCGATTTTCTCTTTTAGTGCATGACCCATACTCCTAAAGGTTTTAGACAGTTGTATTTTGCAGAGATTTTCAGGGAGGAGCGGAGAATCAAAATAGAGAGGAGATAGCAAGCTGCGCTTGATTGAGATATTCGTGTTGTAGATACATTTAGAAAAGAAGGCATTCCTGAAGATCTACCAGTGATGACTGAACAAGAAAAGACTCTCAAGGAGCTCGCAACACCAAACTTTACTCAGCAACCCCTATACATTGCCTATCCTGAAACGACAAGTAATTTTGAACTTAAATCTTGCTTAATTCACTTACTTCCTGCATTTCCTGGTCTACAAGGTGAGAATCCACACAAACATTTGAAGGACTTCTATGTGGTGTGCAATGGAATGAGACCTAATGGGGTTATCTAGGAGCAGATAAACATGAAGGCATTCCCTTTTTCGTTGAAGGGAGATGCCAAGAAGTGGCTCTACATTCTTCCACCTGGGAGTATCACATCTTGGGAAGAGTTGCAAAGACAGTTCTTGTAGAAGTTCTTCCCACCATCCCGAGCTACCAGTTTAGAAAGGAGATTTATAACATTATGCAGTTCGATGGGGAGACCCTTCACGAATATTGGGAACGATTCAAAAGGACCTGTGCCAACTTTCCCCATTATCAGATCTCAGACCAGTTATTGATCCAGTACTTTTACAAGGGACCGATGCAGTCCGACAAAAGAAACATAGATACAGCTGTAGAAGGATCCTTAGTCAACAAAATCCCGATTGAGGCAATGAACCTGATAGCTACTATGGAGAAAACTCCTAACAGTTTGGAACTAGAAGTGCAGTCAGTGTCAAGTTCGCTAACGAGGTAAGTGAACTTAAGAAATAAATATTTGACTTAGTTTCTGTTGTTAAGAAGCTGGTAAAGGTGGATGTTGGATAGCCTGCTACTATTTGTCGAGTGTGTCACAGAACTGGCCATTCAACTGGCGTTTATCCAAATGCTCTGAAAGGAGCAATGTCTGATGTAAATGTTATTGGAGGCTATAATTTCAATGGGCAACATAGACGGCGGGACCCATTCATCAGACTAACAATCCTAGGTGGAGAGATCACCCAAACTTCAAATGGGGAGGACAGAACGAGCAGGCTCAACCTAGTCATGGAGCCCCGTCTGGTTCAGGTATGTCCTTAGAAGATATGGTTAAAATTCTTGCTGATAATCAAATTCTTGCTGATAATCATTTTAAATTACAGAGTGCCATTGATGCTTTAGAGAACCAAGTCTCACAGCTAGCCACCTTGATGAATAAATTGGAGAGATAGTCTGACAAACTCCCATCTCAGCCAGAATCAAATCCTTGAGAAAAATGTAAGTGCAATCACATTGAGGAGTGGCAGGGAGTTAGAGCCACCTGTTGAGTCAAAGAAACCAAAATTGGAAAGCCTAGGAACTTCTTCTTCAAATTCTACTGTCCTACCACCATAAATTGGGAGTATCTTTTCACCTTATCCTCTTTTAGATGCATACGTGCCTAAACCGCCTTTTCCTTCCAGGCTTGCAAGGCCAAAAAAACCAATGGTAGAGAAGGACAAGAAGCTTCTAGAAATGTTCAGAAAGTTGGAGATATATATTCATCTCCTTGATGTCGTTAAGAAAATTCCTAAATATGCCAAATTTCTGAAAGAGTTTTGCACGAGAAAGAGACAAGTAAAAGAAAATGAGAGAATGGTGGTAAGTCAATCTGTGTCTGTGATCCTCTAGAAAAAATTGGTTAAAAAACATAAGGATCCAAGTATGTTTTCTCTCCCTTGTAGCATAGGAAAAAAGAAAATTGATAGGGTCATGCTAGATTTAGGTGCATCAATAAATGTTATGCCCTATTCAATTTATCAAGAATTAAAATTAAGAAACCTAACTAAAACTAAAACTGTGATTCAATTAGTTGATAGTTCTTTTATACACCCATTAGGAGTCATAGATGATGTCCTAGTTCAGGTTAATGAATTTCTTTTTCCTATTGACTTTTATGTTCTTAAAATGGAAGAGCCCACATCTATCTCATCTGCATCAATCTTGCTTGGTCGACTTTTTATTAAGACGGCCAAGACTAAGATTGATGTGGATGACGACACTTTGTCTGTTGAGTTCGATGGTGATTTTGTTGAGTTTAATATTTTCGATGCTATGAAATCTTCCTCTGGAGGACAGGTACAATCTTTGTGCTAGATTGATGTGTTTTACTCTCTTGAGCAGGAGGTTATATGGGATGTCTATGATGATGATGATGATGACTCAGGAGATTTGATTTCCCTTAGAGAGCTTGCCACCTTGTTTATGACAAAGCTGGTAGGTATGCCCTTTTATTCTAAAGATGAATCTTCTGACAAGGTGCTTCCTTCTGTTTTGCAGGCACCTAAATTGGAGTTGAAGGAGCTTCCAAACCATCTTAAGTACACCTATCTGGGGGAGGCTGAGACCTTTCCTGTTATAATTTCACAGGACATGACTAAGGAACAAGAGACACAATTGGTTGAAGTCTTATAGAAATACAAGTTGGCCATTGGATGTATGTAAAAGGTATTAGCCTTGCTGTATGCATGCATTGGATATCTTTGGAAGATAGAGCTAACCCTTGTCGACAGCCCCAACGACGTTTGAATCTTGTTGATAACTGGTAGAAATACAAGTTATTACAGCTTAAATTAGTAAAACAATGGGAGAAAGTGATGGTAAAATAGGCAATATTATGTTTGAAAGCGCCAAACTAAAAGGAATTGCGATCGTTAATGCTCATCATATAAAAGTAGTTAATTTGCCTATTTTGTGCAGGTACAATGCGATGGCGCATATGAAATTGCGATCCAAGGGCACAATGCGACAACACGCTTAAATTTGCGATCGTAAGTCATGCGATCGTGAGAAGTTTCTCAAAAAGTGATCGCATAAAGACCTCGTATCAAGGCGACAACATAATAAATCATGATGGGACGTAAAGCTGATAACAGTCGATTTCGAATTTGGTTGACAAGTGATAACGGGCAGAAATGCACGTTATTACAGTGCTAAGTTATTAAACAATGAAGGTTTGCATTGATAAAATATGTTAGATTGCGTCCAAAAAGCATTAAGTTCATAACACTACGGTCGTATGCGTTCATCGCAGAAAAACAATTAATTTTTGTATTTTTATGCAAAATATGCGTTGACGCAAGGAAAAAAGCGCAATCGCAAGAAATCAACGGTCGAGCGCAGCATTATCGTAAGGCTTTGCGATGATTTATGTTCACAAACATCTGCTCAAGAAGGATTGCCGCATAGAGCCGGTGCAACTTGGTGGGCGCATCTAGGTGAAAGGTATAATTAATCATGATGGGATAGAAAGTTGATGACAGTCGAATCCAAATTAAGTTGACAAGCCGCTAACGATAACAAGTACACTCAGCTTTTCGATAACAAATATTCGGTGTATCAGTCAGATAATTAAAGCCATCCCATCTGTGCAATCATAAGAGAGAAGCCGCCCTTCACCCGGAAGCTCTATAAATACTAAAGGCATCCTTCAGAAAAAGGGGTTCACGAGTTCAGCAGTTCGGATACTTAGATAATTTTCTCCATAGTTTTCCTTTTTATTTTGAGGCAAAGCAAGAGAAGGGAAGAGACGCTGAAAGATTGCTCAGGGCAACTCGAGAGAGAACCTGGAGGCGTAGAAAGCAGAGAGCGGGTCGATTCTCGCGAGAGCGAGACTATCTTTTGAACAAGAGTAGAAAAAACAATGTAAAAGCCTGGGAAGCAAGAGATTGCTACCAGATTCTTTATTCTCTTCTTGCATTGTTATTTTATATTTCAACTTTATATTTATACAATGGAAGTTCTTATTCTACATCTATTCACTCTCTTAACATACATGAGTAGCTAAACTTATCGAATGGGTTGAGAAGAACTAAGCTAACATGACCTAGGATCTTCATCGCATGCGATTATCTTGTTTTATGTTGTGCCCAACCCCTTTAAAGCTACTCTCGAGAGAGTTTAACGAAATAACTTGAGACTTGAGAGAGCTAGGTTAGAATCTAGACTCGAGAAAGCAAGATTAGATCTGCATAAACAAGAGATAGGGACTTAGAGATAAGCTCTGTTTGTCAATCTGTATCGCATGCACCCTGGAGATAAGTATAATATTATGTGGTTGCCTTATTTGTGTGTGTATCATTTTGTCATCGCATAAATAAGAATAGAGGCTTATGTGTAGGTCCTATAGACTTATTGCATATATCGCATGTGTTCTAGCATTAGAAGCCATAGCATTCGCATCGAGAGATGGTATGCATGATCGCATAGCATGAACGCATCCTAGGAAGTGTTAGCCGAAACCCTTCTCAACCCATTCATCGCATACTCATCGTATCTTCCGTTTTATCAACTCTTTTCAAAACTCTACCACATTTGTTTATTTTTATTATCACAACAACAAACCAAACAACTATTTGAGTTATCGGTTACTACAAAGTCTTCTGAAAAATTACCACCACATATTGTTTTTCTAAGTCTCTAAGTTCGACCCTGGACTTACCAGGAAACTCAGTGGGGTTTACATTTGGATTCTACTGAGAAAACTTGAGTGGTCAATGCAATTTCATCATCACATTTCATCCATAATTTCACCTCATAAAATAACGCATCAAGTTTTTGGCACTGTTGTCGGGGACTTCAGAAAATCAGTGTGCTAACGGTAATTTTTTTGATTTCTTTGCAGACTCTCAGTGTTTGGCAAATTACGACCCGAAGATTGAGAGGACATTCAGACGAATATTAAGAGACAACCGCCAACCATAACTGCCAGATAAAGAAGACATGGCGGAGCAGCCTAGAAACGAAGCACCAAACGAGAACAACGTCATGGCGAATCCAATCCTACTGGCAAATTATCGTAATAGGCCCATTAGGATTGCCAAACCTCTATGATTTCTCTCCAGAAATCATAAGGTCTGCCCTTGATGGAAGTGATTCGAAATGAAACTGGTGATGCTGCAGATGATCCAAACTGCAGGACAATTCAGAGGACGACGTGGCGAGGACTCGCACGCCCACCTTCGTAGCTTTATGGAAATCTGCAATACTTTTGTGCTCCGAACATCTCTGCTGAAGAAGTTCGACTAACTCTGTTTCCATTTTCTCTGTGTGAACAGGCAAGAAAATGGGTGTATTCCCTCGAGCTAGGAGAGATCACTTCTTAGGAACAGGTCGTAGAGAAGTTTATGAAGAAATATTTTCCACCTATTGAAAATGCTAGACAAGGGAAACTAATCACCAATTTTGAACAAGACATGGATGAATCGCTCAGCGATGCCTGGACGAGGTTTAAGAGGTTGGTCAGGGACTGTCCACACAATGGATTACCAGATTGCCTACAGATGGAAATCTTTTATCATGGTTTAAATCCCGCTTCGCAGACCGTTGCCAATGCGGCAGCCGTTGGTGGTCTGCTAGACAAAACGTATGATGAGGCTAAGAACATCTTGGATCGCATCTCTAAAAGTCACGAGGATTGGAGAGAGGGTGATCAGAGACTGAGAATTAAAGATAACGATGCAAGTAATGGTGCTATTGCTTCATTACAGAATTAGATGATCGGAATGATGAACCTGATTCAGGGAATTGCGATCAACAGCCCAACACCGCAAAATGGGCAAGTAAACACAATTAATTAAAATGCCACAAGGTGTGTAGCTTGCGGTGACGGACACACAATGGAAGAATGCCTACAGAACCCACAGTCAATTTACTTTGTGAAAAATAATCCATTTTCTAACACCTACAACCCCGAGTGGAGAAACCACCCCAATTTTGTATGGAAGAATCAGCAGCAGAATTTCCAATCTCTGGCGTAAAAAGAAGGGCCACCGGATTCTTCCCAGAAATAATGGTCAGACAAGCAGTCAAGCCAGTAGCTCACTTATAACTTGTAGAAATACAAGTTATTTAACACCACTGCGAAATTGGTTAAGAAATACAAGTTATTTAACCCACAGTCAAGCCAGTAGCTCACTTATAATGGTCAGAAAAGTTGCATCGATAGTATAGAAATTGGTTAAGAAATGCGAGAATTATAAATTGTCGTCAATACACCCACTAACACCACTGCGATGGAAGAATAGAGTGTTTCAATTTCTGTTTTGCAGGAAATCAGTCACCGCATGCGTTAATGGCTCAAAGATAAAAGAAACAACGCATCTAAGTCATATTGTGCCCATCATTAAGGAATGAAGAGATGATCAACGCAATGACGGCGCATGTGACAATCGATCAAGAGCTTAGTGATCAATGTAAATTCAACCGCATGCGATAATAAATAAAAACACCACATGCAGCGATCGATCGAAGATGTAAAGAGCAACGCATTTGCAGAGGATTCTGACAAATGTACAGCTTTCAGTTGTGCATTTCTGATGGGTTGATTGCATAACAGAAGGAAATTCACTCTTCCATTTCAGAAGCTACCATAACCATAAAGTGGGGACCACAAAGTCAAAGAATGAAGCTTCACCTATAAATAGCTTCTGCAAATTCACTGAAAAAATACTTTAATACATAGAAAGGTGCATATATCGATTCTGAGAGAGAGACTGGTCTGAAGCGATTTCCAGAGTAGATCCGGGATAATTACGAGACAAGGCCGAGAGGTGAGCCTCCCGGCAAAGAATCCTTCCAATCCCCGTCATTGAAGCTCTGTACGGAGGTATTTCTACTAGAAGAGCAAGCCTGAGAGGGAAGCTCTCCTCTCCATTTCTACCCCACGCCAGCAAGCAAAACCTTCGTTCAGGATCTGTATCAAGACATTGACACTCCTTCTGTATTTGTTTCTAATTTCTATTTCATCACTTGTATTCATCTTCTTAATCTTTCATTCACACCATGTATCAAATGCTTAATCTTATTATTAAATGTTATGATCATTACCATTATCATCTCTCTGTCTATTTTCATTCATCCATAATCCATTTTCTCCATGATCTTTTCCTAATTCCCTGGGTAATTAGCAAGAATTAAGCAAGTAAATTAATTTGTGTTAAGGAAATAATTAAGTTTAGCTAAAGCATGCTCGATGGTATCTTCACCTATGAGAGCAGAAGTGAAGATGTTATTCCACCTATCGAGAGAAGGTTGGAAGAATGCGTTAACTAAAGTAAGAAGTACTTCCAGAGATGGAAGCAACCTTGCGTTCATCACGTTCATCGTTGTTTCACCATAGAGATATGGGAACATGGCCAATCACCAAGAGGTGTATGCCAAGGAAAGTGGAACCTTAGTTGCATCTTTAACACAATTGACAAAATTGCGTTGTTTTTACTAATTACTCTTTCTATTTCTGATTCATCCATAAAGACTTGTCATCGCATATCACGATCCTTTGTATAACTTCATAGTCAGTCTCGACCTCAGTATCATGTATCATGTATCTTATATCTTGTATCATATCAGTTTAGGATTTTATTTATCAACACAACTTTATTTTATCAACGCAATTTTATTTCATCACAATTTACGTTACTGTATAAACAACCATTCTTTATTAATTGTAAAAACCGGTCGCATATACCACATGAGTAACATATTAACGAAAACAATCCCTGTGTTCGACCTCAGATTATTCTGAGAAAATTGCGTTAGAATTATAGTTGGTTTCAGCGCAAGGAAACTTGTGACATGCATTGCTCTATCGCATACTACAAGCATATAATTAACAACGCATATTTAGAAGTAGTGTGCATAAGCGATAACACAGCATAACATTCCATTTTCTTAGCGTTACAAGTTTATGGCAACATGAGCTTATTGTTCAGTCATTCATATTCATATTTGTTCACATGCTGTAAGTAAGACATAAATTCACCGTGTCAAGTTTATGGCAACATGAGCTTGTTGTTCAGTCATTCATATTCATATTGGTTCACATGCTGTAAGTAAGACATAAATTCACCGTGTCACTCATAACCACCACAATCTTCCTCCTTGGAAAGCTTGTTGAAGCAGTATATTGAGAAAAATAAAAATGTGCTTCAGAGCCAGGCGACGTCCATCCGCAATCTAGAATTACAGATGGGCCAGATTGCAAGCGAGCTAAAGAACAGACCGCAAGGGGCCCTGCCGAGTTCAACAGAACTCCCACGCAACCCAGGGGGATCAGGTAAAGATCAATGTCAGGTTGTGACATTGCAAAGTGGAAAAACTGTGGAGGGAGAAAGAAAGAAGCCTAGCCGGACTGCTCCCATTGCGTTAGAACCTGAGATTGCGGTGACCCAAGAAGAAGAAAGGGAAAAAGAAGCGATAGAGCCAGAAGTTGTGTCCACCTCTAAGCCAACAGAAAAGGGGACCGTGAGAGTGCAGTTACCACCTTTCCCGCAGAGAATCAGAAAGAAAAAGAATGATGAGGTACAATACCAACGCTTCCTGTCTATGTTAAAATAATTACATATTAATATTCCATTCATTGAAGCGATTGAGGAGATGTTTGCATAGCGAAGTTTATGAAGGATATGGTAACCAAGAAGAGGGGCACTGGTAAGTTTCCCACGATGGCTTTAACGCAGAGCTCGAAATCAGTAATCCCACCGAAGATGAGCGATCCAGGATGCTTTACTATACCTTGCTCCATTGGAGGACTATACATCGGGCAAACATTGTGTGACCTTGAAGCCAGCATCAACTTGATGCCTCTGTCGATCTTTAAGCAGTTGAATGTAGGGCAACTTGCGCCCACGACCATGACTCTTCAACTTGCAGATAGATCTCTGGTGCATCCAGAGAGGAAGGTGAAGGACATGTTGGTCACCATTGACAAATTTATCTTACTAGCCGACTTCATCATCTTAGATTACGAAGCCGAAAAAGATGTGCCCATCATCCTGGGGCGACCATTTTTATCAATAGGTCGTGCCCAGATTGATGTGCACAAAGGAGAGATCACTTTGAGCATAAATGGACAGAAGCTCAAGTTCAACATCATCCGTGCCATGAAGTTTCCTAAAGAAGAATACCTGCATGACTCTGACGACGACTAGAATTTGACTGAAGAATAAAAGCTTGACGAAGAGAATGAAGAAGAGGATGCAAGCACATCTATTGCTGCATGTAATGCGATCATAAAAAAAAACAAACAAGGAAGTTGAGATGATCGCAAGCCAAGAAGAAGAGCAAACAGAAAAAGAAGAAAGAAAAACAACACAACCGTCCTTAGTAGAACCACCAATAATGGAATTTAAGACCCTGCCGAACCACTTAAAGTATGCATTTTTGGGGCAGAATGAGAAGCTGCCGGTAATTATTTCCTTGAAACTTAATGAAGACCAACAGAATGCGTTGATGAGCATTCTGAGGAAACATGTGCAAGCAATTGGTTGGACGTTCATAGATATCCGAGGAATTAGCCCCGCATACTGTATGCACCACATTCGTCTCGAAGAAGACCACAAGGCATCGATCGAACATTAGTGAAGACTCAACCCTACGATAAAAGAGGTCGTTAAAAAGGAGATCATCAAAAGTGTTAGATGGGCATTATTTTATCCGATAGCAGACAACACGTGGGTCAGCCCGTGTAGTGCGTGCCGAAAAAAGCAGCATGACGGTAGTCCCCAACGAAAAATAATGAGCTGATACTGCAAAGACCGTCACGGGTGGCGTATTTGCATGGGCTATCGCAAGCTGAATGTGGCAATGGAGAAAGATCATTTCCCTCTACTGTTCATCGACACAAATGCTAGATTGTCTAGCCGGAAATGACTTTTACTGCTTTTTGGATGGAATGCCAGCTATAACCAGATTATGATTGCTTCAAAAGATCAAGACAAGACCTCATTCACTCTGCCCATATGGGACTTTTGCTTTTCGCTGCATGTCATTCGACCTCTACAATGCGCCGAGCACGTTCCAAAGGTGCAATGGCCATTTTTTCAGACTAATCTTGAGGACTCTGTGAAATCTTGATGGACGACTTCTCTGTCTATGGGCACACCAATGAAGTCTGTCTGGCCAACCTGGAGAAGATATTGAAAAGATGCGAGGAGACGAATCTTGTTCTTAATTGGGAAAAATGTCATTTGATGGTGAAGGAGGACATCGTGCTGGGGCACAAGGTATCTTGGGATGGGTTAGAGGTGGATAAAGCATTAATAGAAGCAATTGAAAAACTCCCACCTCCAACAAGTTTCAAGGCTATAAGAAGTTTCTTGGGGCATGCCGGATTTTATAGACGCTTTGTCAAGGACTTTTCAAAAATAGCACGACCACTGAGTGCGTTGATGGAGGCTGACAGAAAATTTGATTTTGACAACAATTGCCTCAACGCATTCAGGATTTTAAAGAATGCACTGACAACCGCGCCCGTGTTAATCGCACCTGATTGGACACTGATAACTTGTAGAAATACAAGTTATTTATACTCCTTTATTTAGATATTGCGGCCAAAAGAAAGGAAAGTTGCGTTAATTGTATGGAAATTAGCTAAGAAATGCAAGAATTATAAATTTTCGTCAATACACCCACTGACACCATTGCGATGGTAGAAAAGAATATTTCAAGTCTGTTTTACAGGAAATCAAGTCACCGTATGCGTTCATGGCTCAAGATAAAAAGAACAACGCATCTACATCACAGTGCACCAATCATTCAGAAATGAATAGATGATCAATGCAATGACGGCGCATGCAACAATCGATCAAGAGCTAAGCGATTACCGCAATCTCAACCGCATGCGGTAATAAAAAACAACACCGCATGCAGACAAAGGATCAAAGATGCAAAAGAGCAACGCAATTGCGGAGGATCCAGACACGTATACAGCTGACCGTTGTGCATTTCTGATGGGATTGATCGCATAACAGAAGGAATATTCACTCCACCATTTCCGGAATTGCCATAACAATAAAGTGGGATTCACACTGCAGAGAGTCAAAGCTGAGCCTATAAATAGCCTCTGAAATTCTATTGGAAAATATACTTGATACGAGCATATTTTGATATTGTATATTGAGAGAAAGACTGGTCTGAAGAGCCTGATTGGAGAAGATCTGGGAAGATTTAAGAGACAAGGCCGAGAGGTGAGTCTCAGGGTAAATACTTTCAATCCTCGCCGTGGAAGCTCTGTACCAAGTTCACTTCTATCGGACGAGCAAGCCTGAGAGGAAAGCTCTTCTCTTCATCCACTCCATCCGCCGGCAAGCAAATCCACCGTTCAGATCTGTATCAAGATGTTGGCACTTTTCTGTATTTGTTTCTATCTCTTTATAATCAATTGTATTCATCTTCTTAGTCTATCATTCACACCATGTATCAAACGCTAAATATTAGTATTGAATGTCATGATCATTTTCATCTCCATCTTTCTGTCTATTTTCGTTCCTTCATTAATCGCTTTCTCCATGATGTTTTCTTAATCCCTTGGTGATTAGCATGAATCTAAGAAGTAAATTAACCTGTGCTAAATAAATGAATATGTTTAGCTAAAGCATGCTAGATAACATCTTCACCTGTGAGAGCAGAAGTGAAGATGCCATTCCTCCTGTCGAGAGAAGTTTGGAAGAATGTGTTAACTAAAGTGAGAAGTACTTTCAGAGATGGAAGCAGCCTTGCGTTCATTACGTTCATCCCTATTTCACCACAGAGATGAGGGAACACGACCGATCTTCGAGAGGTGTACGCCAAAGGAAAGTAAAACCATAGTTATGTTTTTAACGCAATTAATAACTTGCGATGTTTATACTAGTTATATTTTCTATCTCTGTTTCATACATAAAGACTTGCCACTACGTAACACGACCCTTTGTATAATCTTCACAGTCAGTCTCAAACTCAGTATCTTGTATCTTGTATCATAATAGCTTAGGTTTACTTTTATGCACTTTATTTTATTACCGCAACTTTACTTTACCGCAATTTTAAATACCTGTACACACACACTTTTTATTAATTGAAAAACCCTGGTCGTATATATCATGAACGTAACGCATTAACTACGCAATCCCTGTGTTTGACCTCGGATCACTCCGAGAAAGTTGCGGTGAAATTATACTTGTTTCAACGCAAGGAAACTTGTGACAACGCATTGCATACTACCAGCATTTCATTAATAACACATACATCTAGAAGTAGTAACATATATCATAAACTTGCGTTATAATCATCCATGTGTTGTGTAATATCATAAAGATCTAATTTTACCATTACAAGTTTATGGCGCCGTTGCCGGGAATTGGCAACGGTTAGTGTTGAGTACGTTTGTAGTATGTGCATGACAGATCTCTTTGTATTGGTTGTTTATCGCAGAGAGCAGTCTGACGGCTTATGAGTAATGGAGTGATCCAGAAATTCTAAGCTGACCCAGAGATCAGGTATATTTTTCGTACAGGAGCACATCAAGACCAGATTCAGTGCAGGAATTTCAAAACCTACTGTTGCGGAGAATGCGATGGTTGAGAAATGTGTAACGCATTTGCCATACTTGGTGTGGTTCCCAAAGGAAGTAGATCATATCTCTCCCCGTATACATTGCAGGATGAGACCAAGAGGAGAGCAATGTCCCTGAAGACATTGGGCAGGCAAGCTGGACCGCCTGCGGAGGTGTGGATTGTGTTCATCAAAGAAAACTATCTTCCGGTTCATATCTCAATTCTATGTTTACATGCTTTCTTTTAGATTCCTGTCTTTATTGTTTTATGAACTTTTTCATTTATTGCTTCATTTAATGTCTTTCAATGCTTTATGAATTTATGATTCATTTAATTCCCTTGCATTTATTTCTGAACTCTGTTTAATTTCTTTAACTTTTTTGTCATAAATGCGTTATTCTTAAACTTGGTGAATGATTGTTTAATAAGAAGAAAATTATTATCGCAAGGTCCTTGTGGCTTGCATTGATGACAAAAAAAAAAATAAAAATAAAATTTTAATAATAAAACAATCAACATCTGGTATACATTGCGATAATGGGTGCATCTTGTGCCAATAAGATACACTTTGCATCCATTACACCCAAATGCATTGCGTTGAGGGGTGTGTTGCGCTCATATGTTTTCTTTGCCCATCCTTAGCGAAGATGCACTATGTCGAGGTAATGTTGCACTGATAGAAATACCGTGCACCTGTCCTCCAGAGATGCATTGAGTTAAGGGGTTTGTTTGCGGGAATACGTGCGTTGTTGCCAGTCCTCAGCAAAAATGTATTTGCGTTAATGGAAGCGCGGTGTAGTTTTTAATCGTGCACCCATCTGAATCAAATTCAAAAAATAACTACAATTCATTATTTTTCTAGGTTTATCAAAATTCTTTGATTCTGTGTACGTACTTCAAATTTTTGTATTGCGTTAATTGTAATTCTTTGTATACTTAGTTAATTTTCAATACAACTGAGTAGCAATTCTCTCTATATGCCTGTGCCTCTTCTTTATCATCCTTTGTCAACTTTGCGATATTCTTGACCTTTCCTTTTGCGTTATTCATTGCGCTGCCATGATGTATAATATGCATACACTTAGTAACATTTCCCAAACTTTGTATTTTCTGACTAACACTTAGTTAATTCGTAGCTATAACATTACTTTACCTTTTATCTTTCAAAATTCTGCTCAAACCTTCTTTTTTTTTTTGAAATTTTGTCTAAGTGTTTGTCTATTCTGTCCAAACAATGTAATGAGGACCTTGCGCATCTCTAAATTTGGGGGTGGGGAAGGTCTGAGCAGATGAGATCAAGTGATGCAGTCATTAAGAAAAATGCACGCATTAATTCCATCTAAAAAAAAAAGAAAAATTCATATAAACTCCAACGTCAGCGCAAGGAAAACCTAAAAAACAATCCCAACCTGATAAGAGTTAAGTTATGAAATGAGCCTGCTCATAGTTGGATGTTCACATGACACCCGTGGGAGCAAGCCAAAACGAAGGTCAGTTTTCAAGAACAACGCAATATGAAAAGAAAAAATGAGAAAGAAAAATAAAAGAATGCAAGAAACAACTCCTCTGAAATGCATGAGTTAAAGTTGAGATTGGCACACAACCGTAGTTGGATGTTCGCATGACACCCGTGGGAATAAGCCAAAACGAAGGGTGTAATCATGATCAACAGCCTCTAATAAATGACGCAAAGTTTGACCACCGCATCCAGACACATCAAGTTGTTTTGACAAAAAGAGGTAAACATTCTTTTTAAAACTAGAAAAGCATTTTTTAGCAGAAATTTGTAGTATAGAAGAAT
Organism: Benincasa hispida; assembly: GCF_009727055.1. Lineage (NCBI taxonomy): Eukaryota > Viridiplantae > Streptophyta > Magnoliopsida > Cucurbitales > Cucurbitaceae > Benincasa > Benincasa hispida. The sequence goes on along the minus strand of NC_052356.1, from coordinate 64,973,220 downwards.
AAAGTAGGGCTTTGTTATGAATTTTCAAGGATAGAAAGAAATTGCGATGTTAAGTAATGTGCCTAGGTGGAGCATTCGGAGCAACCAATCGACACAAAATTTAGGATAAAAATTGAGCAATATTGCCTTAGTAGAAGATATGCTTGGGGACAAGCATATATATAAATTTGGAGGGTGTGATAACTTGTAGAAATACAAGTTATTTATACTACTTTATTTAGATATTGCAGCCAAAAGAAAGGAAAGTTGCGTCAATTGTATGGAAATTAGCTAAAAAATGCAAGAATTATAAATTGTCGTCAATATACCAACTGACACCATTGCGATGGTAGAAAAGAATATTTCAAGTCTATTTTGCAGGAAATCAAGTCACCGTATGCGTTCATGGCTCAAGATAAAAAGAACAACGCATATACGTCGCATTACGCCAATCATTCAGAAATGAATAGATGATCAACGCAATGACGGCGCATGCGACAATCGATCAAGAGCTAAGCAATTACCGCAATCTCAACCGCATGCGGTAATAAAAAACAACACCGCATGTGGACAAAGGATCAAAGATGCAAAAGAGCAACGCAATTGTGGAGGATCCAGACACGTGTACAGCTGACCGTTGTGTATTTCTGACGGGATTGATCGCGTAACAGAAGAAATATTCACTCCACCATTTCCGGAATTGCCATAACAATAAAGTGGGGTCTACACTGTAGAGAGTCAAAGATGAGCCTATAAATAGCCTCTAAAATTCTATTGGAAAATATAATTGATATGGGCATATTTTGATATTTGTATATTAAGAGAGAGAATGGTCTGAAGAGCCGATCGGAGAAGATCCAGGAAGATTTAAGAGACAAGGCCGAGAGGTGAGTCTCAGGGCAAATCCTTTCAATCTCTACCGTGGAAGCTCTGTACTAAGGTCACTTCTACCGGACGAGCAAGCCTGAGAGGGAAGCTCTTCTCTACATTCACTCCATCCACCGGTAAGAAAATCCATCATCTAGATCTGTGTCAAGACCTTGGCACTTTTCTGTATTTGTTTCTATCTCTTTATCATCAATTGTATTCATCTTCTTAGTCTATCATTCACACCATGTATCAGACGCTAAATATTAGTATTGAATGTCATGATCATTTTCATCTCCATCTTTCTGTCTATTCTCGTTCCTCCATTAATCACTTTCTCCATGATATTTTCTTAATCCATTGGTAATTAGCATGAATTTAACAAGTAAATTAATCTGTGCTAAAGAAATAAATATGTTTAGCTAAAGCATGTTAGACGGCATCTTTACCTGTGAGAGCAGAAGTGAAGATGCCATTTTACCTGTCAAGAGAAGGTTAGAAGAATGCGTTAACTAAAGCGAGAAGTACTCTTAGAGATGGAAGCAACCTTGCGTTCATTACGTTCATCCATGTTCACCATAGAGATATGGGAACACGGCCGATCACCTAGAGGTGTACGCCAAGGGAAAGCGGAACCGTATTTATATCTTTAACGCAATTAATAAACTTGCAATGTTTATATCAATTACCCTTTCTATTTCTGTTTCATACATAAAGACTTGCCACCGTATAACACGACCCTTTGTATAATCTTCACAGTCAGTCTCAAACTCAGTATCATGTATCAGCATCCTGTATCTTGTATCATATTAGCTTAGGTTTACTTTTATGCACTTTATTTTATTACCGTAACTTTACTTTATCGCAATTTTAAATACCTGTACACACACTTTTTATTAATTGAAAAACCCCCAGTCGTATATATCACGAACGTAATGCATTAACTACACAATCCCTGTGTTCGACCTCGGATCACTCCGAGAAACTTGCGGTGAAATTATACTTGGTTTCAACGCAAGGAAACTTGCGACAACGCATAGCATACTATCGGCATTTCATTAATAATGCATACATCTAGAAGTAGTAACATATATCATAAACTTGCGTTATAATCATCCATACATTGTGTAATATCATAAAGATCAAATTTTACCATTACAGACATTTCCTTTTGAATTAATGTGCGATGCAAGCGAGTATGCGATGGGAGCATCTCTGGCACAGAAGAGAAAAACAATCTTACATTCAATCGCATATGCAAGTAAGATGTTGAATCCTGCTCAGACTAATTACACCACCATAGAAAAAGAGCTACTTGCGGTAATTTTTGTGTTGGAAAAATTTAGAGCATATCTGCTGGGAACAAAGGTACTCATCCACACTGATCATTCGGCGAAAAGTATTTAATGATACAGAAGGATGTGAAGCTGAGGTTGATCAGATGGGTTCTCCTCCTTTAGGAATTTGACATAGAAATAATTGATCGCAAGGGGACGGAGAACCAAGTTGCGGATCACTTGTCCAGATTGGAAAACCTTGAGGTTGATCACAATGAGTCAGAGGTGAGTATAATGTTCCCAGATGGACAGTTTCTCCCTATTGAAGAATTGCCATGGTACGCTGACATAGTCAACTATCTGGTTTGCGAGAAATTTCCAGAGGATTATACTGAACACTAGAAGATGAGGCTCAAGTACAAATGCAGATCATATTTCTGGGATGAGTCGAATCTGTACAAAAGGGGGGCAGACCAGATTCTGTGACTATGCATACCAAATGTTGCTCAACAACACATATTGTCGCAATGTCATGACTCACCATATGGTGGGCACTTTGGAGGACAGCGCACTGCAGCTAAGGTTTTACAGAGTGGATTCTTTTGGCCAACATTGTTTAAGGATGCAGCTGAATACATGAGAAGTGTGATCAGTGCCAACACACAGGTAACATTTCATGGAAACATGCAATGCCTATGAACATTATCTTGGAGCTTGAGTTGTTCGACGTATGGGGTATCGACTTCATGGGACCATTCCCTCCATCGAATGGCAAAAATTATATTTTGTTAGCCGTCGACTATGTATCCAGGTGGGTAGAGGCAGTGGCATGCGCCGCAAGCGATGCGACGGTAGTCTCTCAATTCCAGAAGAAAAATATTTTCACTCGTTTTGGCACCTCACATGCCATAACAAGTGATGAAGGATCTTACTTTGTCAATTATACTGTCAAGGAACTGCTGCACAAATATAACATTCTCCACAAAGTGGCCACCACATACCATTTGCAGACGAATAGTTAGGCCGAGGTGTTTAATCGAGAAATTAAGCTGATACTTGAGAAGGTAGTAAGGCCTTCGCGAAAGGATTGGGCAACAAAGCTTGATGATGCGTTGTGGGCATACCGGACTGCATTTAAAACACCCATAGGTATGTCCCCGTATGCATTGATATTCGGTAAGGCATTTCATTTGCCTCTAGAGCTAGAATACAAAGCATTGTGGGCGGTGAAGAAGCTAAACTTTGACTTGAGAAAAGCAGGAGAAGCGAGAAAACTTCAATTGGTCGAGCTGGAGGAATGGAGGATCATCGCATATGAGAACACGAAGATTTACAAGGAGCACGCAAAACGCTGGCACGACAAACACATATGCAGCAAGAACCTCCAAGTCTGCAGAGGGTCTTACTGTTCAATCGACGGTACTCGGCTTTTCCCTGGGAAATTAAAATCCCGTTGGTCCGGAACCATTCATAGTTAGAAAGGTATTCCGCATTGTGTGGTCGAATTATCTAATTGATCGGACACAACGATATTCAAAGTTTAAAAGAATTGCAGCGAAGTAAAAGCGTATCACGGGAGAAGGCTGGCATCGCAAAGTCGACTCCGTGGAATTGAGAAATCTATTAATAAGAAAGAAGTAGGTGGTACACTGCCGCTATCAGATGATCTAAATTCATCAGGGACGCAAGTTTTGGGAATCATGAATCCTAACTTTTCTCTACTACTCAGAAATTTTCGTTTCACTACATCTTTTTAGTTCTTTATCTATTTCTACTACAAAAAAAAAAAAAAAAAAAAAAAAAAAAGGATTGTGGTAAAAGAGTTTGTTTTGTTTAATATTATTTGACCCTCTCACTGTTTTTCTTACAACGATTGAGGCGAACAATTGCAGAGGCGTTACACGAAGAAGCAACTTATCTTATTCTGTCACCGCAATCCAAAGAAGATAGATTGCCACAAAGCAGGATGCGTCAACAAACAATGCGGGCGACAGCGCAAATTTGGGGGTTGTATTCTTCCCTGATTTTATTCCAAATTCTGCACTATCGCATCGCATTTTAATTTCGAAATTTTATCACCGCATCCTCTTTGATTACCGCAATCATTCCATATTGATAAATTTAATAAGTCTCTGCACGATTTTCTCTTTGCCAATTATGATTTCAATGATGAAAAACATGCTTCTATTTTTTTCATATACACTAGGGTCAGCTTAAATTTAGGATAGTCACCTCATAAAATATTTCTAGAAGTTAGTGGTCTGTTAGCTTTATTTCAAACTAACCCTTTACCAAACTTCTTAAGAACCTCACATGACTTCTTTCAATCTTTTGGCAATGGGGACATTGCCGCATTTTAAATTTGGGGGTGAGGTATTTATTTTTCGACCTTGCTATTTTTAGCTTTATGAAAAAAAAAAATTAATTGAGAATAACAACTCCACTGTTAACGCAATGGGGAAACCCATGATTGATAAGAGTTAAGTTGTGAAGGGCAATTACCCATAGTTGGATGTCCGCATGACACACGTGGGGGCAAACCAAAACGAAAGTAAGTCGCCAAGATCAACGCATAAATAAATGACCGCAACTTCACTGCCAAGTAGGTATGAGTTTAGTCTGAGAAAGAGCGCATTGCTCGTAGTTAGATGTCTGCATGACACACGTCAAGCCAAAATGAAGGCAAGGCACTTGGATCAGCACAAGGTCAGAAAAATAATAATAATAATAATAATAATGTTAAGAAATATGCAAGGATAAAAATCATTTGACACCCCGGTGGAAAAGTTTTTTGAAATAAATCATGCGATGTCCCGGAATTTAGTAAAGTCCTTTTGAAGGTTAAGCTTGCGATCCCTAGGTCTTAGAAATATTTTAAGAGGAGACTTGAATAAGACTTAAGGAAATTTTGGTGTATAGGATTTGAATGAAGTATCCTCGAGAAATCTAGGAAAAGAGATTTGCGGTCAACTTGCTAAAGGAAATCTTTAGCTTATGCTTAAGGACAAGCATTGTTTAAATTTGGGGGTGTGATAACGGGCAGAAATGCACGTTATTACAGTGCTAAGTTATTAAACAATGAAGGTTTGTGTTGATAAAATATGTTAGATTGCGTCCAAAAAATATTAAGTTCATAACATTGCGGTCGCATGCGTTCATCGCATAGAAACAGTTAATTTTTGTATTTTTATGCAGAATATATGTTGATGCAAGGCGAAAAGCGCGATCGCAAGAAATCAACGGTCGAACGCAACATTACCGCAAGGCTTTATAGTGATTTGTGTTTGCAAACATCTGCTCAAGAAGGATTGCCGCATAGAGCCGAAGTAACTTGGTGGGCGCATTTGGGTGAAAGGCATAATTATTCACGATGGGACAGAAAACTGATAACAGTCGAATCCGAATTAAGTTGACAAGCCGCTAACGAAAACAAGTACACTCAGCTTTTCGATGACAAATATTCGGCGCATCAGTCAGAGAATTAAAGCCATCCCATCTGTGCAGTCATAAGAGAGAAGCTGCCCTTCACCCTGAAGCTCTATAAATACCGAAGACATCCTTCAGAAAAAGGGTTCACAAGTTCAACAGTTCTGATACTTAGATAATTTTCTCCATAGTTTTCCTTTTTACTTTAAGGCAGAGCAAGAAAAGGGAAGAGACACTGGAAGATCGCTTAGGGTAACTCGAGAGAGAACCCAGAGGCGTAGAAAGCAGAGAGTGGGCCAACTCTCGCGAGAGCGAGACTATCTTTTGAACAAGAGTAGAAAAGACAGTGTAAAAGCCTGAGAAGCAAGGGATTGCTACCAGACTTTTTATTCTCTTCTTGCATTGTTATTTTGTATTTCAACTTTATATTTATACGATGGAAGTTCTTATTCTACATCTGTTCACTCTCTTAGCACGCATGAGTAGCTAAACTTATCGAATGAGTTGAGAAGAACTAAGCTAACATGACCTAGGATCTTCATCGCATGCGATTATCTTGTTTTATGTTGTGCCCAACACCCCTTTAGAGCTACTCGAGAGAGAGTCTAAAGAAAGAACCTGAGACTTGAGAGAGCTAGGTTAGAATCTAGACTCGAGAGAGCAAGATTAGATCTGCATAAACAAGAGATAGGGACTTAAAGATAAGCTCTGTTTGTCAACCTACATCGCATGCACCCTAGAGATAGGTATGATATTATGTGGTTGTCTTATTTGTGTGTGTGTCATTTTGTCATCACATAAATAATAATAGAGGCTTATGTGTAGGTTCTATAGATTTATCGCATATATCGCATGTGTTTTAGCATTAGAAGCCATAACATTCGTATCGAGAGATGGTTTACTATTGTATGTGTGTTGCATGATTGCATAGCATGAATACATCTTAGGAAGTGTTAGCCGAAACCCTTCTCAACCCATTCACAGCATACTCATCGCATCTTCTGTTTTATCAACTCTTTTCGAAACTCTGCCGCATTTGTTTATTTTTATTACCGCAACAACAAACCAAACAACTATTCGAGTTACCGGTTACCACAAAGTCTTCTGAAAAATTACCACCGCATATTGTTTTCCCAAGTCCCTAAGTTCGACCCTGGACTTACCAGGAAACTCAATGGGGTTTACACTTGGATTCCACTGAGAAAACTTGAGTGCTCAACGCATTTTCTTCATCCCATTTCATCCATAATTCCACCTCATAAAATAACGCATCAACAAGCCGTAAAAACCATACTGTTGCAAGTACATTGAACTTTCGGTGACTTTTAGACGACGCAGCAGAGTAGGGAAATTAATGCTGCCCATCTTTGCAATCATTAGTAAAAAAAGTTGCTTCACCTTGAAATCTATAAATACCCAATGCTACCAGAGAGAGAGAAAAATATACATATACATATAGAGATGGAGAGAGAGCAAGGAGACGAGGCAAAGCCGAGAGAAATCGCTTTCCGGATAGATTGAGAAATTGCCAGAAAATAATACAAAGGAGAGAAGTCCAATCCTTGTGAGAGCAAGAGTCTGCAAACTGAAACAGAGTTGAAGTGATAAAAAGCAGTGTAAAAGGCCACAGAAAGCAAGACATTGCTTACCTGGCTTGTTATTTCTCAATCCATTTGTTATTTTGTACTCAATATTTTATTTGCAAAAATGGAATATTCATTTCGATCTATATTCAGTCTCTCCACACCATGCATGAGTAACTAAATTTGTGAATGGGTTGAGAAGTACTTAGCTAGCATGACTTAAGCTATATGCATTTTATGCAATCATCTTGTGTTATGTACGCGTCATTCATCATTTGGAAGTACTTGAGAAAGTAGTCTAAAGATAGAATCTATGCTTGAGAGAGTCGGATTAGATCGCATAAGCAAGAGTAGAAACTTAGAAATAAGTACTATCTACTGCTTTCCATACACATCGCATGTGTCCTAGAAATAGGAAATGTGGCATTATGCATTGAGAAATGTAGTACTAATATTTGTGTATAGCATGATCGCATAACTTGTACACAATCTTGAGAAATGTTAGCTAAATCTCTTCTCAACCTCTTCATCGCATACTTGTTATAACTCTATGCTTTCATCACTCTGTGTTCAACTCTATCGCATAGGAAAGTCTAAATCAAAACACCATCTACTTCTTTTTCACCACCGTAATAGAATCAGAGAGTCTGTTGTATATCTATTTAGTAGTCCCTATGTTCAACCCTGGACTTACCAAGAACCTAAGAAGGCTTATACTTGGGCTTTGTTAGGAAAACTTGTATGATTATTGCATCCACACATCATCGCATACACACATCATCGCACCATAAATCAACGCATCACCTGTTTTGAAGGAAGCAGTAATGAAAGAGGTCTTTAAACTCTTGGATGCAGGTATTATCTATCCTATTCCCGATAGTGAATGGGTTAGTCCTATTCATGTAGTGCCTAAAAAAATGGGTATTACTATGGTAAAAAATGTTGAGGGTAGTCTAATTCCTATTAGGGTTCAGAATGGGTGGAGAATGTGTATAATTTTAGAAAATTAAATGTTGTAACTAAAAAGGATCGCTTCCCCATTCCCTTTATCGATCAAATGCTTGAAAAGTTAGCTGGTAAGCCTTTCTTCTATTTTCTTGATGGTTTTTCGGGTTTCTATCAGATCCCGATTAACCAGGAGGACCAACCAAATACGACCTTTACATGTCCTTATGGTACCTTCGCTTTTAGAAGAATGCCATTTGGACTATGTAATGCTCCTGGCACCTTTCAGCGTTGCATGATGTCCATATTTTCTAAGTTTATTGAAAAATGCATTGAGGTATTTATGGATGACTTTACTATGTATAGAGACTCATTTGCTGATTGTTTGTCTAATTTGTCTAGGGTGCTAGAAAGATGCATTGAGTTTAACTTGGTACTTAACTTTGAGAAGTGTCATTTCATGGTCTCACGTGGCATTGTATTATGACATGTTATATCTGAGCATGGAATAGAGGTAGACCCTGCCAAGGTTGATATTATTGCTAAGCTCCCTTACCCCACAAATGTGAGAGAGGTTCGTTCATTTCTTAGTCATGCAGGTTTCTATCATAGGTTCATAAAAGACTTTAGCAAGATTGTTCAACTGATGACTTCTCTTCTTCAAAAGGATGTGGCCTTTGATTTCAATGATGATTGTAGGAAAAGTTTTGATGTGTGAAAAATGCCTTGTCGTGTACTCCGGTTATTCAGGCTTCTCGTTAGGATCTTCCCTTCGGAACATGTGTGATGCGAGTGACCATGTTGTAGGAGCAGTGTTAGGCAGAAGGCTGATAAGAAACATCACGTCATCTATTATACTTCAAAGACCCTCAACCCAACTCAGTGCAGCTACACCACAACAGAAAAGAAGTTTTTAGCTGTTATTTTTGCTTTAGAAAATTTTTGCTCTTATATTGTTGGACCTGAGGTTATTGTCTTTTCTGATCATGCAACTCTGCGCTACCTAATGTCAAAGAAGGAGTCCAAGCCCAGACTGCTGAGGTGGGTTCTTCTCCTCCAGGAGTTTAACTTGAGACTTCAGGACAAATAGGGATGCGAGAATTTCGTTGCCGATCACCTGAGCAGAATTGTAGCAGATGGAGGTTGTCTCAGTTCTGATGGAGACTTCCTTGACCACACATTGATGCAGACAGATGGTATTTCTATGACTCCCTAGTATGCTGATATTGTGAATAACTTGACCACTGGTAAGTTCCCTTTTGGAATGAATAAGTATAGATAGGATAAAATTAAGAGTGAATCAAATTATTATGTTTGGGAGGACCCTATTTTGTGGAAATTTTGTGCTGATCAGGTAGTTAAAAGGTGTTTCCCTAATGACGAGTTCTTTTCTGTTCTAGAATTTTGTCATAAGCATGCATGTAGAGGGCACTTCAGTCTCAAGGGAACCACCAAGAAAGATTTAGATTCTGGTTTATATGCAGACACATTATTTAAGGATGCATACTTCGTTTGTAAAACTTGTAAACGTTGTCAGAAATCTGGAGGGTTGTCCATAGGAATGAGATGCCCCACTTCCCTATTCTTTTCTGCGAAATATTTGATTTTGGGGGATTGACTTTATCAGACCTTTTCCTTCTTCTTGTGGATATAAATATATTTTATTGGCAGTGGATTATGTTTCCAAGTGGTTACAGGTTTCTTGAAGACTAACATTTTATGCAAGTTTGGCTTCCTTAAGGCAATCATCAGCGATCAAGGATCACAGTTTTGCAATCGAGTCACCGCCTCCTTATTGAAGAAGTACGGTGTTCAACATCGTATTGCCACCCCATACCACCCTCAAACTAATGGGCAGGCAGAGGTGTTCAACAGGGAAGTGAAGACCATTTTGGAAAAGGTGGTCAACCCATGAAGGAAGGATTGGAGCCTTCGATTTAACGACGCTTTGTGGGCTTACAGGACGACATTCAAGACTCCTATTGGGATGTCTCCCTACATGGTGGTTTATGGAAAAGCTTGCCATCTTCCAGTTGAAATCCAACAAAGGCATATTGGGCAATCAAAAAGTGCAACTGGGATTTAGAGGCAGCTGGTGAGGCCAGACTTCTACAACTTCATGAGTTGGAAGAGCTCAAGTTGGAGTTTGATAATTCTCTGATTTATAAGAAAAGAGCGAAGGATCTTCATGATAGAATGATTGCACCCAAGGAGTTTCATGTAGGGCAAAAGGTACTTCTATATAACTCTCGGTTGAAATTTATGCCTGGTAAACTCCGTTCCAAGTGGCTTGGCCCATTTGATTTTTCTCACGTTTATCCTTATGGTGTAGTAGACATTGTTAATCTTGAGACAAGAAAGGTTATATAAGTTAATGGGCATAGGTTGAAGGTCTTCCATGATGGCAAGCCTTTGGATTGCTTCAACATTGCCTATCAGTTGGACTCACCGGTCTACATTTGAAATTGCCGTCATGGTCGAGAAACCGACCATAAATATTTACGCTTCTTGGATGCAGCCAGGCTTTAAATTTTCTTGCTTTCTTAGTTTAGATTTCAATTCATTTATTTTTTATTGAGCCTAATTCTTTCTATCATTCTTGTTTTGCTAGGATTTTGGTGCAAAGGAGTTGATTTGAGTGTCCAGCATCCTTCCTTCACTCCATTGTCTAGGGAAGTATTCTGATCCCTCGTGTTTTATTTTGATCACATGGAGGATAATGTGCATTTTAAAAGTTAGGGGTAGGGTGTTTGGATTTTTAGGCGATTATTGTGCTGATTTTTTTTTATGATGATATTATTTAGGGTCCTTGAGCTTTGAGCTCGGACAATGTTTGCTTGATTGTGTAGTTTGTCTTGCTATTTTGTTCCTTGCGATGACTAGTGTATGACACATTCGTACGAATCGTTTTTGCATTAGAATAGGTCGGATGAAAGGATTCATAATTTTCATGATATTTTTGAAATTTTTGCTTAATTTTTTTTTATTACATCTCCAAGGTCTTTGCATATCTATCTTGACCCTGTATGCTTGCTTAGAATTGAATTATGAAGCCATAAGTTTGTTGTCACTCTGATAGGCCTTCGTGATAGATATTAGTCTTACCACGATTTAATTTAGTAATGCATGCTTTGAGATGTAGTCAATTGATATCACCGTCGCCTAGTAAAAAAAAAAAGAGAGAGAATTTTCATATATGCATATATAAAGGTCTACTCCTCTTCTTTAAGGGTATGATTAACCTGGGGCAGCCATGACACCTGTGATTTTCTTCTGAGCTAAAGTATCCTAGGGAAATGAGTAAGCTTAGGTACTTTTGAAGGAAAATTGGCCCGTAGTTGGATGACTCGCATAACACCCATGTGGGCAAGCCAAAACGAAAGTCGGTTTCCTTGATTAAGTTTTCCCTTTGTATTTTAAAAATAATAATAAAAAAATGAGAAGGAAAAGCATGCAGTAAGGGCAATGGATGATTAGACTTTGACCGATCCATTGTGATGTTATTACCACTTTGAATTTAGGAAAGCTAATTTCAGATCCTTCGCGACAGTGTAGGGGAAAATAAATGGAAGATTCATAAGGCCATTTCAAGATCGCTCTTGTTCAAAATAAATAACTTTGAGCTTGAACATGCATAAAAAAATTTAAAACGAATTTTCAAACCATTCTTGAAATGATGGAATTCTTTTTTATTACCTATTTGATTGTGAAATTAATTCTAGTTGACTACTGAGGCTTGAGTAAGGAACATTCTAGTTTGACAAACTGTTTATTTTTGCATGATGGCTTATTTTAACTTGCTCGAGGACGATCAAGATTTAAGTTGGGGGTGTTTGATAGCACTAGAAATGTGCTATCTTCTTCTACTTAACTCGGGGTTTTTTTAGCCACTTAATTTGGTTAAATTGATTATTTAGTAGGACTCGAGTATACAAGCAGTCAAATTAAACGTTGGGGATAAAAAGGCGTTAAAATGATGAAGTTAGGAGCTAAAATGATCAAATGAAGAAGGAAAGAAGGTTGTTGCCCTGTCGAGCATTGCAACGCTCTCATTAAACCTAAGTCCAACACTAGCTCAATGCTATTGAACAAAATCCTCAGATGTAGGCCAGTGTTGCAACGCTGCCCCAAGCGTTGCAACGCTCCGGAGATGCCCCAATGCCACTGTTGCACCGCTTGTCAATGTTGCACCTCTAACACTCTCGGGTAGAATAGGTAATGTTGCAACGCTCTCCCAAAGCATTGCAATGCTACGTAATTTTATGGACATTCAACCTCAGCGTACACGCAACACAACATCGAGGCAGTGTTGTGACGGTCACCTGATGCTTGGCCAATTTGCACCGCAGCGTTGGAATACTTTTCCTAGCGTTGTGATGCTACAACAGTTTTATAAAAGGATCATTTAGGTCCGCCGATTATATCACAACACGTACACTCAATTTTGAGTGCCACCACTCTGTTCCAGCTCGGTTTTAGCCTACCTTTTCACCAGAATTTGGTAATAATTTCTTCACCTTTGAACATTGTATCGATTTTGAAGATGTTCCATGGCTAAAGGGTAAGAACTTAGCTTGGGTTTGTTAGTTTAGTTTTGTTCCAATTTGATTCTTGAGACATGATATGTAACTCTATGAGTTTGTTATGAATTTATGAGAATTTATCTTGAGCATATTCTTCAATTGTCTTATATGGGATAATCTGACAAATTAGCTATCATGTATAATTGACTGCTTTGATTGGCCCTAATTTGTAATCGTTAGGTAGTCGTCTCTTAGAAACAAGGGTTAAGTTAGTTTGTTGTGTTAAATTGGGATTCTATTTAGCAAGCATTTACTTTCTAACTTAGATAAATCTTGCTCGAATAATTGGTTAGACGATGGAAATCAATTATTTGGCTTAGCTTTGTCTTAGATCTTAATGTCTATTGATTGATTGATTGGTTGAGGATTCTCGCTTTTCCTTTAATTAACTTGATTTTATAGACTACCAGTTAGGATTCTAATCGAGTGGGCTAAGTTTTAATTCAAGTATTCTCACATATCTTTTGATTAGTCTGTGATAGAATTGAAAAGGAACGAATTAAACTAGAATTACCCAAGCTAAGTATTTTGTTCAATTAATTATTCACACATCCGTTTGCATCGTGCACTTTTCGTTTTCTTGCAATTTACTTCACAATTTTCACAAAACCCCCCTCTTGGTTACTTCCTACAAACGTCAATTTTCGAGGAATCCAAATCGGCTCTCTGTGGTTCAACCCCAGACTTGCTACTTGTACTACTAGTTAGTATAAAGAGTTAGTTCGGTGCATACAAATATCATTTACATAGGCACAAGTTCACAGGTGACGGTGAATTTGGCATCTGACCAATCTTATTCAAATATTTCTCTCTTAATTATAGATCACATCTATAATTAACCATATCATATTAATTTCAATGCTATTCCATCAATTGACCTGAACAATTCAAATCATTCCTCTTATTTATCCTTTAGTGAGCTAACAAGGCCTTATGGACCTACAGATTAGAAGCTCCAATGATATGAGATTAATTAATTAAACTCTTTAATTAAATTAAGCAATCTTCATTAACTACTGGTCACTCCACTAAAGACCGATAGTGCACTCTTCACACTGTAGATATATTTCTGTATCCATGGATATAACTAATCAATAGTGAGTCATTTTACAAATCGCTCATAACTATAGGTGGGTCTAATTATCGTTTTACCCCTTTAGTTACCTCTAACTCCTTAGATACCATTGATTTCTCTATTAAACAAACAGTTTATAATCCAACTATAAACTAACACCTCCCAGGCCAATGAGAGTGAAATGTAAGTCTCTTCTAGTAACGGTGTTATATAGAGAGACTAGTCATTTCGTAGTCCGGTCTTATACAAGACCTTTATATAGGGGTTGTATTCATAGTGTCACCAAGATAAGGTACCCAGTCTTATCTATCTACTACAGATCATTTAGGTTATCACTTAAACTTGATCCACTTATATGTCTCCACATGCATGTTTAAGTTTCATAAAATAATCTTGGATCTTAGTTTACTAGATTGAATTAATGCAGTTTAAACGTCAATAAAATACCTCTTATTTGATTAGATATGTGATTTGTATTTACAAACTACAAGACATATGAGATTTAGGACATCAACTCCAACAAGTTATATCTTCTTGTTAATGCTTAATTTTCTAATATGGGACAACACTCCCTCCCTTTCCACTTCACTTTTGCTATGGGCCTTGGCTCAAGTCATTCCCAACATTAAACACATTATTATGTGTGAATCTAACCAAGCACTAGTTTGACCGTTTCAATCGACTTAGATGATTATTGTTCTTGCAAGTTAATATAACACTAGTGTGGTATCATGTCCAACAACCTCTTATATTAAGTTATTATTAGATCAAAGGTAAGTAACGTAGATCGACTTCAATCATGATAACTCCATGTACCTTTAATGAGAGATGCATTTCTCTATTCATACATTTTAATTATTGGACAAAGGATGTCTTGTATTTATACGTTCTAGCCATCCACCATAGATGGTGTTAGTTCCTCGTTTAGTTGGTCGAAATCACATAGATGGACTCTATATCTTGTGCTTAGCTCAAGGAGTTCCTTTCCTTATCAGGTAGTCATCAGTGTTGCTCGACCTCGTTTTGAGAAGCCCATAGGGTTTTCTTATCCTTTTAGGTTATTTGAGCATGATGGTCCTAATGTGCTTTGGTTAAAAAACACAAGTAATACATATAATAATTAAGAATGTTCATTTTTCTTGCCCTTATGGGCCCGATAGGGACATGCCCATAATAGGGCATGAAATCCTTGTTTACATGATGAGTGAGGGAGGAAGTGTAGGTAAATTCTTTCTCCGTTAACCATATGAAGATAGAGACAGAGAACACATTCTCCATCCTTTCTTTGTTTCTCACCCCGATTAATTGTTATTATTACATATGTTTGAACTATTTAAGAGATTTTGTAATATTTAAACTTAATAATTTTTTGGTTGATGACATATACTTCATATATTTTTTTAACTTTAAATAATTTGAGACTATATTGTAATATTTGAATTTAAACTTTTAAACATCACAATTGCACAATTTGAAATGGATTTGGAATATATTTAGTTTTTATTAAAATGTTCAAGATTTTTCTCTTGAAATGAGTTTTTTATATGGACAATTAACGATTAAAATGTTTTTTTTGGAACAAAAATCATCTATTTTAGTGATTTATTCTTAAGAAAACTAAATCAAGGAGCTTCGTAAAATATCTACTTTGGTCGACAGAATTAAATTAAAAATTTTACAGAAACAAAAATAAAATAGAAGCAAAGATGGAGACTAGGGGTATTCAAATAATCCCTCAACTCAAAATATAGAGGTTGGGTTGGTTCAACTTTTTCTACTTTTGTTGGACTGAGTTGGGCCGTGAGTTGGCTAAAAAATATTTGAGTTGATCCAACCCAACCCGAATTTTACATCTTTGTTTAAAGTTTGATTAGTTTGTATTAATTAATTTGTGATTTTTTAAAAAAATAATTATGATATTTGTTTTTGTTTAGAGTTTGTAATAAATAATAGATATTTGGTATTTAACATTTGAATTTTATGAGATTTGAGTTATTAGTTATATAAATTTATATATTTTTAATTAAAAAGAAAAAATAAGTTATAACCCGAAAACTCAACCAAACCCAATCCAAATTTTAAGAGTTGGGTTGGGTTAAAAACCTTATTTAGGTCATTTGGGTTATCAACCCAACCAACTCGAATTTTCTAATTGGTCCTAAAAATACCTTCAACCCAATCCATGTACACCCCTAATGAAGACGAGAAGTCATCCCTATGAACTTAAGTGAAGGGCGAATAAAGGGTTTGTGCAATAGTTTTCTTTCTTTCTCCCACTCAATTTAGGTGATCTACCCATCTCACTTGCTTAGTCGGTATGGTAAGGTAGCTTAACCTTGAAGAATGGTCATTTCCCTCTCATCCTCCTATGTCAATATTGGATCAAACAATAAGGAGTCTATAGTCAGGAGCTGAATATACAACAACAATCTAAAGACGCATACCTAGATAGAAATTCACTCGACCCATGTAATATGATTAAGATATTTGCTTAACTTATCAACCTAAAACTAAATAATTTTCAACACGTTAATATTCTAATAACTAGAAAATTTTATTGTCATGATTTCTGAGAGTTACAATCATATTGTCCTTCTAAAAAACAATCATATTCCAAAATAATAATACAAAAAGCAATAACTTTTTAGAAATTAGAGTCGGGTCGGTGAATCGAGTATCCAATAATTTTGGTCTATTCAAAGCACAAATATACTTACAGAATGAAGAAAAAGGGGAAAATATCATAACAAAATGCAAAATGACAATAATATAGGGAAAAAATTTAGGTGCAGCGCCGGTATCTATTCACACCTAATTAAAAGTTGACACATGGCAAATTTTTCCTTAAAAAAATATAAAAAAATTATATTTTTTTTATGTAGATAGGAAGATGGGAGCATATTATATTACTTGCAGCCTGCTCATAATATAAAACAAAGTTTAATTTAACGAAAGCCAGTTTGTAGACCAATCAATTTCCCCAAGCCCAGAGTCTTTGCTGGTGAAGGTCGGGCACAAGCCGTCGCCCACCTCCACCGCAGTCGCCGGTTTCATCATCGACTGTGATCTTACACAACTCCACCGTCTCCGCCACCTCAATTAGCCTCAACTCTGTAACCTTCTTTTTCCGTTTTTTCCTCCACGACTCGAAATTCTGCTTTAGACGAAAGCAATGCCAGCACAAAAGCGCGCTCCGGAGTCATCTGAGGATGATCCTCTCAAACTAGACCGTGATTGCTCTATTGCTTGCCCTGAAGATGAAGATGCAGACGGTATGTTTTGTTCCGACTTCGTTTATATGTATTTTGAACGAAGCAGGAAAGATTTCTTCTGATTTTTTTCTGCATTACTTGCCTTCCTTCGAATTTTCTAAGTTCGTGATTTTCTTTTTGTTTCTTTGCTTTATTTTCTGCTGCTTCTTTAGAATCCGATCGGAGCCCGTCGTCGTCCAGTAATGGAGAGAAAGACAAGTACGTCTTCTACTTCACTACTTCCACGCGTTTTCATCTTTGAGTTTCCTTCATCTGTTTTATTATCAATTGATTATTACGTTGTCCCTGCACCGTATAATTGTTTCATGCTTTATGATTAGATTTGATTTTAGGATCTTTTTGGTTTGCTTCGTGAATATGTTTGTTTACTTGAATCTACTGCCATCTTTTGGTATAAGCCACGCCGATTTACAGTGCTACCGTGGCTTGCCAATAGTTTGTGCCATGAGTTTCTTTTTCTGCTCATAAGAACGCGCTCGGCCGTTTTCTGAGAAAGGTTGGTGGAGTTGGGGTTCCCCAATTTTCTCGGCACCGCCATAGCTGCGGCTGATTCTCCGAACAAATATATCTATTATTGTGTATATGTACGTAAGGTTGTTGTCCAGGGCATTTGGTAGCGGTTAATGGTGGTTTCGTTCATTTTTGATTCTGTGTTGGCAACAAGTGTTTATCATGCAACAAACATAGATCGAATCGTGTTTCGCTTGTTTGATCCATTTCGGCCATGACTACTGTCCTCTATTTTTCATATGTGCAGATTTATCATAGTAAAACTTTCGGATATTCGCAAAGAAGTTCAATGTCCAATCTGCTTGGGTATGATTTATGTTAACTCTTTGTTTTGTACTTGTTATTCTTGATGACTGGATTCTCTATTGCTAATCAACTATTGCATTTATATTTTCTAGTTAAATATGAATTATATTGAAGCGAAAGTGTGGATATCAGTTTCTGTGTATTTCATTCATGTTACGATCAATATCCTAAAGTTATATCTTCTTTCGTACATTGCTTAAGATGTTTCATGTGTTATTTTTTATCTTTGTAATTTGAATTGGAATGGGGCATTTGGTATGAAGGTCGAATTGCTTTGCTGCTGTATTAAACTTGCACTTGATAGTTGATACTTTCATTTTTAAACAGTGTTTTCTGAAACGTGTCTGGGTTTTGATGCAATTCTAAGGTGAAAGACACACTTTAGTTTATACCTAATTCTGTAAGAAAGATAGGATGCATTTTATTCACTCTAGTTGTGCATGCAAAACATGAAAAACACAAGCAATCCAAACAAAAATGGTTACTTTCCCCCATATTAATGTCATTCATGCAAGAAATTACTACATAAAAAAATATACATTGTTTGTTTCGTGATTATAAATAATGTGAAACCAACAATTCTTTGGGTGTGCAGGGATTATCCGGAAAACAAGAACAGTGATGGAGTGCTTGCATCGCTTCTGCAGAGAATGCATAGACAAATCTATGCGTCTAGGGTATGCACTTACCTGATCCTTTACATAAAAAACAAAAAGATGGTGGTTTAGTGTTTGACTTATGAAACAATCCTTTGTTCATTTCTGAGCCTCATAATTGATATATTTTGCAGCAACAATGAATGTCCCGCCTGCCGCACTCATTGCGCTAGCCGCCGCTCACTGAGAGATGATCCAAATTATGATTCATTAATTGCTGCTTTATATCCAGATATTGAGAAGTATGAAGAAGATGTATGATTTGCCTGATTCATCAAGCTAAGTACTTTTCCATTCGGGTGTGCATTTATGTTCTGTGAACTGAAGTTATTTTGTTTATTTCACTTCTGTAGGAGCTTGCTTTTCGAGAAGAAGAGAGAGTCCGCAATAAGCAGGTGAGACGAAATATTTCCTTGTGTTGTTTTTTCCTGAATTGGGTGTACGAGATGCTGAGGAATTTAGTCAAAAGCAATGGGAGTTTGAGGGAACATATTAATTAACCATGAAGCATAAAAGGAAACGGTTAATTTGGGAAAAAAGTAGCTCACTTGTTCATAATTTTTTTTTTCTTTGAGAATATGGTGCATTAATTGACAAAAATTATGAGTCGTCCAAAACTATGGTCTGTTTGTTACTCTCATTCAAACAGTTCATTGCTTCACACGTGTGAATTATAGTTGTTATGAATGTCCAAAGTAAAATTATACAGAATTTTCTTCTAATTCTTCAAGGTAATTAATATTCCGTTTATCCGGACAGATCCAAGCTTCCATAGCTCAGACCTTGCGTAGACAATCCGAAGCAGTTAGCAAGAAACGCCCTCCATCTATCAGAAGATTGCAGGGAAATAACTACAGGAACAACCAATCAAGAGGGAAAAGGAGCTACAGAAATGATGCTGAATTTCAAGCATCTGATGATAATGAGGATCCAACTACAGAAGATGGAGTAAAAGATTCTTCTTCTGACGAACAAATGGCCGAAAGGCCCGAGCGGAGATCAAAAGGATTCAGGACACAAGGAGCTGCCAAGTTTTCCCAACCTCCTTTAGCTGCCTGTTCAGATGGAGCTAGCGAAGACAATGACTCAGAAGTCAATAGAGAAATCCAGGGTGCATCTTCAAAGCTTGTTTGGGGCAAAGGGGGCATGCGCAGCCACACGAGACACACGAGACATGGCAGCATGAGTGTGGGCAGTAGCAAGAATGTCAAAAACAACCGCATTTCAGCACTGGTAGAATATCTCCAGACTTCAGACAACAATTGTGAGGAGGTAAATTTCATTCAATGGGGAACATTGATTTGTGAGTCCATCTGTTCTTTCAATTCCAAAGGATAACAATTACATGTTGGTTTCAGCATGAAGTCCGCCTGCTGTTATTTTCCTATGATCAGAGAATAATTCCCAATTTGCAGCAACCCTATCTCTGCTGTCGGCCGACCTTGTTAATCGGACACCTCCGTCAGGTAATTATTTACATTTCGTCTTCAAATCCCCTTCATGCAGTTAATATTTTCACACCCCAGTTTACGTCTTTATCTCTCTCTCTCTCTCTCACAGTACGTTGCTCGTCAGACTGGATTTCAAGCTGATGAAATTGATATGTTTTTGATACAAGAACTGAACCCCAAAATCGAGCCTTCAACCTCGATTGATGTTTTAGTTTCAAAATCCTTGATTCCACATCCCATTGAAGATAATTTTCAAGTTTTGAGGGGACAACAAACCTTATCAGAGCTTAAAGCCCACCGCTCCACTCGTGGCCAACTGGTAAAATTTCCTAAAATTTTCACATTATAGCCCACAACATAATCGAAGTTATGTTCTTGTTTTTTTCTATACCAACCCCGATTGATCAATACCGTTGATCCCAAGTTCACCATGCACAGCTTCTGGCATATCAGAAGAAGTAGCGCCAATCACAGCTGGGCTGACTACTGAAGACGACTTGAAAGAACAAGCATACCACGTCTCCATTAAAAAAATAAATGTAAAAAGTTTACATTATAATGTTAAATGTCCCACAAATTTACTAAACTTGGACGCTCTTCAATCGTGGGTAACAAGTACAGCTCACTTTCTATTGCTTAGTTCGTAATTATTCAAATATTTATTAGGCAGTCTAATTTTATTTCCCTCGCCATTTCATTGTAATATATGGAAATTGATAGTTAATTTTTCTACTATTAGAGTTTATATCATTTGCATGCAATCAAAATTTTCCAGACGTTTCATTCATGAATTAAAATGCCAAAATTTTGTTATTATCAGGAATGCCACAGTGCATCATTTAACCACAGCAAAGGCAAAACTTACAAAAGAGGGGAGCAACTTATTGCAAAAGTTGCTTTTATTAAGGATAATGCTAAGGTCATTATAAAAAGACAAAAATTTTAGCTTGACACGTGGCAACACATCGGCGATGGCACGTATTTACATGCAGCCATCGGTCAGTGGAGCTTCAACGGTGCTTGCTCCTGGTGCCTTCACTGTAAAGCCTGTGAAGAAAATGAAACCATGTTTCATATATAGAAAAAGTGAAAAATGCAACGATGAATATTTGATTGATTACCAGTCATAAACGGTGGGGGAATTGGGTTGAGGCTTGTCGAAAACATTGGAGCCGATAGACTTGGTGGCCAGATTGCTACCAGGGTTGAACACACTCCTCCACACATTGTCCGCCGTACGCGGTGATGCCGGAGATGATGGGGTTTCAGGGCTCGCCGGCATCGACAGCGATCTCTGATACTTTCGTCCTTCTCCCGTATCTTGACCCGAATCGATTAAGTGCATGGAAATTAGAATATCAATGCATTTGATTTACCTTTTTTTTTTTTTTTTTTTCTTTTTGTATGTGATTTGGGGAAAAATGTTACCTGTGATGCCGGTGGCGATTCTCCTCAGTCTTCCAAGGCCGTGGTCTGGCTGAGGTCCAGCCACAACATCATCCCAAAGCTTCTCAAGCATACTTCTCTTTCTTTTAATTACTTCTAGATTTGATTTGTGAAGTAGTTTGCAATCTGCTCTTGCTTATATCTATATATATATGTGTATGTGTGTATGTGTGTATGTATGTATATATAGGTGAAAAGTGGCGAGGATGAAGGAGGAGACTTGGTAAAACAGGCTTCACAGAGAGAGAGGATACAAAAGCCACAGAAAAGTTGGGGCTTGTCCTATTCCTCAGGTAAAACCACTTGGTGGTGATCTAAACTTAAATATATATGTAATATAGGATATATAGAGGCCCTCCACTGCAAATACAAATTAAAATAGTTTGTAATTCTAAGTAGCCAAATATCATATAATGTTATATCTGTATTAAAACGAAAACCCAATAGGCAGCCAATAAAGTAGAACTTAGGCTTTACCAGATTGGTCTCATTACCAAGAATCTATCACATTTACTTAGGTATTTTGTAAATATAAGGTATTTTGTAAATATAATTTGATTACTAGTGAGGTTTATTTATATTGTTTGCTATAATTCTCTTCTTATCGTTACTGTTATTATCAATAGGCAACAATATTTGTGGTTGATTCAAAATTCTCCTACAACAAGTGTAACAATATTTGTAATAGTAAAAGTCAATTTTCAAATACAATTAGATTGATTATCTTTAACTATACAATCGAATTGTAATTGTTGATTATGGATTTAGTTGTTGGTTCCATATTTCATTACGATTTAGGTAAATAATAATGAATATAATCAAATGACACGGCCTCAGCGAAGAGAGAAGGCATTATTGTAGTCCAAAATGCTTCGTTACGTCTTTCAGATTCCAAAGCCCAATCTTTGGTTTATTCACCTAACATGTCCAATTAGATTGAAGCTGCATAATTAATAATATTATCCAAAACTCTGATATATCCACCATGAAAAGTTTTGCTTACCAAGTCGAAGACGGTGGTAGAGAGAGAAAGACATACTTCCATTTCCTAAATATAATACCATAATAGACTAAGATATTTGTTTATAATCAAATTACAAGTGAATAAACAACTTATTCAAGTGTATTATATAAAGAGAGACATAAATTGAATTATAGGGACTCAGCCATGGGAATCCACAGAGAGAAGCCTAATATGAGTAACACAAGTAATTGGGTCACCTCTCTCCTTTTTTCTGGCTACTTGAACTCCAAAGACCGAGGACAACCCAATTCGGGTCCTGCTAGAACACTAGACAAGAAGATCAAAGCGGTCGACCATGGATTCGAGTTTGGTCCTCGTGTGCCTGATGATGGACAGAGATTATCGCCATACATGGTAAGAAACAACAGTATCAGAAGGGGAAGTCAAAGGATAAAGGAGGAAGGAGATGAATCATCATGGTTGGGATGGAGTGTTTTTCGATCGTTTGTTTTGCCATGTAGGGAGTGTCGAGCTAGCAAGTCCAATGTCATTCAACCGCGTCCCATTCAAGGGGCTTCCTCATGTTTTGCCATGGCTGCTCGGCAGACTTGGCAGCGCTTCGATGCATAGGATGGCTTGCCTGCTTGCCTGCTTGCCCGTTCGACGCATAAGCAAGGTGTTTAGCATACACATCGACACATGGGTTGCACGCTTGACGCACGGCCTGTGCGCTTGTCCTTGATGCAGGGCTGCGTGCTTGGTGTAACGGTCATGCTTGTCCAGGGCCTGTTGCCCATGGCCGCATGCCCAATCCAACCCCCTTCTAGCATATTTTCATGTCCTGTATTGTATTGTCTAGTTTAGCTTGCTTTCTTTACATTTTCATTGTAAGTGACCACTCGCCCTTTTGCATATGCAAGGGCGCCAGTTGGCTTTTTGTTCAGAATGCACTATATGGGGATAAGACTAACCATCATTTCCTCATACCCGGAGTAGTACTCTATAAAGCCGTTGTTGTTGCTTATTGCTTTCTAGTCTACTACAATCTTTCTTTCTTTATTCACACATCACAAATCTTCTTACGAAAACCTTTTCTCCAAACCCGTTTTCTAAAACCGTTTTCCCTAAAACGGGGTGGAGGTTGCAAGAGGCACTCGGTGTGCCGTCGGCAGTCCGTAATCGAGTTGGCTGGCTTGTTCGTGAGCGGGAACAAGTGCCGCACAATCGCTAAGAGAAGCTTCTGAAAGAGGCGATGTGACAGTTTGGTATCAGAGCCAGGTTGGCTTATTAG
>NC_052356.1:64937811-64943872 GCF_009727055.1 Benincasa hispida | reverse complement strand
TCGGAGCCGGAGAGATCACTTCTGGGAAGGGTCGTGGAGTTTATGAAGAAGTATCCACCTATGAGATGCCAAACGAGAACTTATCACAAATTTGTGAACAAGACATGACGAATCGCTTGCGATTGCTTTGGGCGAGGTTTAAGAGTGTGTGCCGGAACTGTCCACACAATGGGTTGCCGAGACTGCCTTTCAATGGAGATTTCTTATCATGAGTTTGAATCCTGGTGCTTCGAAGATCGTGCCAAGCTTTGATGGCAGGTACTGGTGGTCTGCTTGATAAGAAGTCTATATGAGGCAAAATTTGTAGATTCATTGACCATAAGATGATGGAGGGGAGGAGTGACAGAGAATTGGACTCAAAGACAATGTCGCAATATAGTGCTATTGGCCCACTACAAAACCAGATAACCACAATGATGAATCATATGACAAGGAATGTGCGACAGCAGCCCAAAACCCCTTGCAAAATGGGCAAAATCAATGGCAATCAGTCAAACACCGTAAGGTGCTTTATGTGGTCTGACAATGGAGAATTGCCGCGAAATACAAGTTAACTTTTGTAAAAGAATAACCATTTTTGAAACACCTAAACCCTGGGTGGAGAAACCAACCCCAATTTTCTTGAGAATCAAACAAAGAATTTCTCGAACTGTGGCGTAGACAGAAGGCCAGCGAGGATTCTTCCCACGTAACAGAACGGTCAACGAGCATCAAGCAAGTAGCTCACAACTACCGGGCAGATTCTTTTTTGGAAGCCTACTGAAGCAATAATAGAGAAAACGAACGGTGCTCAAGTCAGGCTATGTCCACTCTGCAAGATCTGAATTACAGACGGACCAGATGCGAGTGAGCTAGAGTGACGCAGCGGCTCCTGCCAAGTTCTAACTGAACTCCACGCACCCCGGGGGGTCATGTAAAAGAGCAATGTCAGGTTGTGACATTGCGGTGGGAGACTGTGGAGGGAGAAGAAAGGAGTTAGTCCAAACAACTTCCATTGCGGTTGAACTGAGATTGCGGGGTAGCGCGAGAGAAAGAGAAAGAAAACATAAGAACGGAGGTTGCGTCTCGACCTCAAGAATGAAGAACCATGAATCAGTTACCATTTTCCCGCAGCAAGGAAGAAGATTAGGGATTGTACCAACGTTCTTATCTTGTTTAAGCTTCATAAATTCCTTTCAGTGAAGGATGAGGAATGCGCCTGCAAGTTTTTGAAGGAATTGGTAACTAAAAGAGAGGAGCTGGAAAATTTGCCACGGTGGCATTAGCAGTTCCAATCAATAATTCCACCAGATGAGCGTCCTGGGGCTTTACATTCTTGCTCCATAGGAGTTGTAATCGGGGCAAGCCATGTGATTGGGGAGCCAATATAATTTATTGCCTCTGTCATCTTAGACAGAGTCTGACGTGGCAACTTGTGCTCCCAATGTGACTCTCCAACTGGTCGACAAATCTCTGGTACATCCAGTGGAAAGGTGAAGATGTTGCTATAACCATTGACAAATTTTATCCTGCCAGCTGACTTCTCTTTTGAACGACTGGCGCAGATGTGCCCATCATTCTGGGGCGACCTTTTCTATCAACGGGTCGTGCTCAAATTGATGTGCATAAAGGGGAGATCACTTTGAGCATCAACGGACAAAAGCTCAAATTTAACATAATTTGTGCCATGAAGTTTCCGAATGAAGAAGACCTGCATGATTCAGATGATGACTAGAATTTGATTGAAGAAGAAAAGTTTAATGAAAAGAATGAAGAAGAGGATGTCAGTGCATCCGTTGTTGCCTGTAATGCGATCATAACAAAAAAAACAAGGAAGAAGAGATGATCGCAAAGCAAGAAGTAGAACCAACAGAAACAGATCAAAGAAAAACAATGCAACGTTCCCTAGTGGAGCCACCAACACTTGAATTGAAGACCCTACCAACCCATTTAAAGTACGCATTTTTGGGGCAGAATGAGAAGCTGCCAGTTATCATTTCCTCTGCACTCAACAAAGACCAAGAGAATGCGTTGATGAGCATTCTAAGGAATGCATATGCGAGCAATTGGCTTGACACTTGCCGACATTAAAGGAATTAGTCCTACGTACTGCATGCACCACATTCGTCTTGAAGATGACCATAAAGCAACAATTGAACATTAACACAGACTCAACTCTGCGATGAAGGAGGTCGTCAAGAAGGAGATCATTAAATGGCTAGATGAGGGCATTATCTATCCTATAGTAGATAGCACGTGGGTCAGCCCCATGCAGTGTGTGCCGAAGAAGAGCGGCATGACCGTAGTCCCGAATGAACACAACGAATTAATACCATAAAGAACCATCACTGGATCGTGCATTTGCATGGACTACCGCAAGCTGAATGCAGCCACAAAGAAAGATCATTCCTCTGCCATTCATTGACCAAATGCTAGACTGTCGAGCTGGAAATGATTTTTACTGATTCCTAAATGATTATGCCGGATACAACCAAATTATGATAGCTCTAGAAGATCAAGACAAGACCACATTCACCTGCCCATATGAGACATTTGCTTTTCGCTGCATGTCGTTTGGCCTCTGTAATGTGCCAAGCACGTTCCAAAGGTGCATGATGGCCATTTTTCAAATTATCTCGAGGACTCTGTGGAAATATTTATGGATAACTTCTCTATTTATGAGAACACTTATGAAGTCTGTTTAGCCAATTTGGAGAAGATACTGAAAAGATGTGAATAGACGAATTTCGTGCTCAACTGGAAAAATGCCATTTCATGGTGAAGGAGGGCATAGTGTTGGGACATAGGTCTCCCGGGATGGGTTGGAGGTGGACAAAGAAAAAATCGAAGCAATTGAAAAACTTCCACCTCCAACTAGCGTGAAGGTTGTACGAAGCTTCTTGAGGCACACTGGATTCTATAGACGATTTGTCAAAGACTTTTCTAAAATAGCACAACCACTGAGTGCGTTATTAGAGGCTGATAGAAAATTTGAGTTTGACAACAAACTGCCTCAACGCATTCAGAGTTTTGAAAGATGTGCTGATTAGCACACCCGTATTGATTGCACCGGATTGGACACTTCCTTTTGAAATCATGTGCGATGCAAGTGGGTATGCAATGGGAGCAGCTTTAGCGCAAAAGAGAAAAACAATCTTGCATCCCATCACATATGCGAGTAAAACATTAAATCCTGCTCAGACTAATTATACCACCACAGAGAAAGAGCTCCTGGCGATAATTTTTGCGTTGAAAAAATTTGGGGCATATCTGTTGGGAACAAAGGTACTCATCCACGCTGATCACTCGACGATCAAATACTTAATGACAAAGAAGGATGCAAAGCCAAGGCTGATCAGATGGGTTCTCCTCCTTTAAGAATTTGATATAGAAATAATTGACCGGAAGAGGACAGAGAATCAAGTTGCGGATCACTTGTTTAGACTGGAAAATCCTGAGGTTGATCACAACGAGTCTGAGGTGAGTGCCATATTCCCGGATGGGCACCTGTTCCATATAGAAGAATTGCCCTGATATGCAGATATAGTCAATTATTTGGTTTGCGAGCAATTTCTTAAAGATTACACCTACCACCAACAAAAGAAGCTCAAGCATGAATGTAGATATTATTATTGGGATGAGCTGAATCTGTATAAAAGAGGTGTAGACCAGATTTTTCGATTATGCGTACCAAATGCTGATCAACAACGCATATTATCGCAATGCCACGACTCACCATATGGTGGGCATTTTCGAGGGTAGCGCACCGCAACTAAGGTTTTGCAGAGTGGATTCTTTTGGCCTACATTGTTCAAGGATGCGGTTAACTATGCAATGAAATGTGATCGGTGCCAACGCACAGGTAACATTTCATGGAAAAATGCAATGCCAATGAACATTATCTTGGAGCTTTAATTGTTCAACATATGGGGGATTGATTTCATGGGACCATTCGCTCCTTCGAATGGTAAACATTACATTTTATTAGCCGTCGATTATGTCTCCAAGTGGGTAGAGGCAATAGCATGCGCCGCAAGTGATGCGACAGTAGTCTCCCAGTTCCCGAAGAAACATATTTTCACTCGTTTTGGCACTCCCTGTGCCATCATAAGTGATGAAGGATCCCACTTTGTCAAACGCAATATCAAGGAGTTGTTGTGCAAATACAACATTCTCCACAAAGTGGCTATCGCATACCATCCGCAAATGAATGGATAGGTTGAAGTGTCCAATCGAGAAATTAAGTTGATACTTGAGAAGGTAGTAAGCCCTTCACGAACAGATTGCGCAACAAAGCTTGATGATGCGTTATGGGCATACTGGACCGCATTTAAACACCTATAGGCATGTCCCCATATGTGTTGGTATTTGGCAAAGCGTGTCATTTTCCTTTGGAGCTGGAATATAAGGTGTTGTGGGCGGTAAAGAAGCTAAACTTCGATTTAAAGAAAGCAGGAGAAGCGCGAAAAATACAACTGGTCGAGCTAGAAGAATGGAAGATCAACGCATATGAAAATGCGAAGATTTATAAATAACGCACCAAGAGCTGGCATGACAAATGCATATGCGGTAAGAACCTTCAAGTCAGGCAAAAGGTCTTACTCTTCAACTCACGACTGCGGCTCTTCTCGGGAAAATTAAAATCACGTTGGTCCGGACCCTTCATTATTAAATAAGTATTTCCGTATCTGTCTCTTATACACATCTAGATGTGTATAAGAGACAGGCTGATCACTGAGGATGGAAGCCACACATTTAAGGTTAACTGACAACGAGTTACGGCATATTACGGAGGTGATTTCCAACCCGGAATACCCCTTGTAAGAGAGATCACCGCAAAGATGGATGCGTCAATACAAAATACGAGCGACAATGCAAATTTGGGGGTGTACTCTTCGTAATCTTTATTTCAAATTTTGTGCTATCACATTGCATGTTAGTTTTAAAAGCTTTATCACCACATCCTCTTTGATTACCACAATCATTTGACATAGATAACTTTAGTAGGTCACCGCATGCTGTTTCTTTGCCAAGTATGATTTCAATGATGAAAAATATGCTTCTATTTCTTTCGTATATACTAGAGTCAACTTAGTGTTAAGATAGTCACCTCATGAAATATTTTTAGAAGTTAGGGGTTTGCTAGCTTTCTTTCAAACTCTCTTTACAAAGCATTCTAAGAACATCGCATGACTCATTTTAATCTTTTGGCAATGATGACATTATCGTATTTTAAATTTGGGGGTGAGGTATTTATTTTCAACCTTGCTATTTTGAAAAAAAAAATTGAGAATAACAATTCCACTGTCAACGCAATGGGAAACCTATGTTGATAAGAGTTAAATTGTGAAAGGCACTTACCCATAGTTGGATATCCGCATGACACACGTGGGGGCAAGCCAAAACGAAAGTAAGTCACCAAGATCAACGCATAAATAAATGACCGCAACTTCATTGCCAAATAGGAATGAGTTTAGTCTGAAAAAGAGTGCATTGCTCGTAGTTGGATGTTCGCATGACACCCGTGGGGGCAAGCCAAAACGAAGGCAAGGCACTTGGATCAGCACAAGGTAAAAAAAAAATATCAATGAAGAAAATTTTTATGCAAGGATAAAATCATTTGACACCCCGGTAGAAAATTTTCTTTTTGAAATAAATCATGCGATGTTCCGAAATTTAGTAAAGTCATTTTGAAAGGTAAGCTTGCAGTCCCTAGGTCTTAGAAATATTTTAAGAAGATACTTGAATAAGACTTAAGGAAATTCTAGTATATAGGATTTAAACGAAGTACCCTTGAGAAATCTAGGAAAAGAACATTGCGGTTGACTTGCTAAAGGAATCTTTAGCTTATGCTTGAGGACAAGCATTGTTTCAATTTGGGGGTGTGATAACGGGCAGAAATGCACGTTATCATAGTGCTAAGTTCTTAAACAATGTTGGATTGCATTGATGAAATATGTTAATTTGCGTCCATTAAGCATCAATTTCATAATATCGTGGTCGCATGCGTTCATCGCATTAGAACAGTTGATTTTTGTATTTTTGTGCAGAATATGCATTGACACAATGCAAGAATTGCAAT